>NC_050577.1:12383787-12546287 GCF_011100635.1 Trichosurus vulpecula
AATTGGAGAATGGTTGAGCAAGTTGTGTACAGCAAATGGAGAAGTTCTGAATGCTGTGGATAAGTTCACTTACTGTGGCTGTGTACTTTCTTGATACTGAGGCTTACACACGCATTGCCGGAGCTAGTTCAGTGTTGGGGAGACTCTGAAGGAAAGTGTGGGAGAGAAGAGGTTGATTACCAAACTGAAGGTCTACAGAGCTATGGTGCTGACCTCATTGTTGTATGCCTGTGAAACCTGGACAGTCTACCAGTGCCATGCCAGGAAACTGAATCACTTCCATTTGAATTGTCTTAGGAAGATTCTGAATATCACTTGGCAGGATAAGGTACCATATGCTGAGGTCCTTTCTCAAACTAAACTGCAAGGATTCAAACTCTATTGTAGAGAGTGCAACTCTGATGGGCTGGCCATTTTTTTTTGAATGCCAAACATTGGTTTGCCTAAAAGACTTTTACAGAGAACTCATGGAAGGAAGGCAATCACATGGAGGCCAAAAGAAGCAATACAAGGACAGTCTCAAGAGCTCTCTGAGGAACTTTGGAATTGATTGCATGGCATAGGAGACATTGGCACACAGCCACCCAGCACAGCATGCCCTCATTAGGGAAGGCGCTGTGCTCTATGAGCAAAGCAGAGTTGAAGTAGATCAAAAGGAATGTGAGATGTGCACACTTAGAGAATCCACCCCAAATGTTCACATGGACTATTTGCACCCAACCTGTAGTAGAACATTCTGAGCTTGTATTGGTCTGATCAGTGACAATCAGACACACTGTAACTTGACTCTAACGTATCAATGTCATTTTGGTCGAGAGTGAAGGACAACCACCACCCCCACGTGAATATGATGGAAAACTACTGTGTTGTAAGAAATAATAGTTTCCAGGGGAAGTTCCAGGGTCTCCCAGACCAGCTTCAGGCTGCCTTTATGGGCACATTGTACATCATTCCTCTGCATGCATTCTTTTTGCCCCTCACAGGCAGTATCCCCTGGCTGACATGCCCTTCATCTTCTCTACCTAGTACAATCTCTGGTTTTCTTCAAGGATTCACTCAAGTGGCACATTCTATAGTAGGCCTTTCTTGCTTCTTTAGCTGTTGGTATTCCAACCTAATTTTCACAAAAAACGATGATTCTTTATTTTTGTAAATGACTTTGCATAGACTGTGAACTCACGGTAGAAGGGGGCTACCTCAAAACGTTAGAATTGGGATCAAGTGAGATAGGTTTTGCAAACATCAAATGGTAGCTATTGTTATTAATTTAATTTAAAATTTTTTCTCAATTACCTGTAAATAAAAAATTTAGCTTTTTTTAAACTTCTGAATTCCAAATTCTTTCCTTTCCTCCCTCTCTATCCCCTACTTGAGAAGGCAAGTGATTTGATATAGATTGTACATATGTAGTCATGCAAAACACTTCCATATTAGGTGTGCTGTAAAAGAAAACACAGACAAAAACATAAGAATAATCAAGTAAAAAATATGCTTCAATCTGTGTTCATACACCATCAATTCTTTCTCTGGAGGTGATAGCATTTTTCATCATAAGTCATTCAGAATTGTTCTGAATCATTATATTGCTGCGAATAACCAAGTCATTCATGGTTGATCATTGTATGATATTGCTTTCACTGTGTACAACATTCTGGTTCTGCTCATTTCATTTGGCATCATTGCATGCATGTCTTCCCAGGTTTTTCTGCAAACATCCTGTTTATCATTTTTCATAGCAAAATAATATCCCATCACAATTGTGTGCCACAACTTGTTTGTTCATTCCCCAATGTTAGGGAGCCCCTCAATTTCCCATTCTTTGCCACTACAAAAAGAGCTGCTGTAAATATTTTTGTACCTATAAATTCTGTGGAAAGGATTTTCTTAAAAGAGCCAATTTCATTAATTAGCTATTTCAAAACATCTGAACAATTTAAAATCATTGCAAAAGAGTAATTACCTTGAGATATTTTAAAACTTTTTAAATTTTTACCTTTTTACTTTTATTTATTTTTATTTGTAATAATATTATTAAAAATAAGCTTTTTATGATATTTTATTAGTGTTAATATTAATAAGTTTGTGCTTATATGATAACATGTGGTTTAGAAAATGCTTCACATAATATGTGAAACATAATATTTGTTTGATCCTTACAATAATGCCATAAGGTAGGCAGTACAATGAAAATATGTCCATTTTGGGGATAAAGAACCCAGGGTTTGAAGAGGTTGTCATTTGCCTAATATCATACAGCTAATAAATGACAAAACTAGGACTTTGAACTCAAGCCTTCTGCTTTGAAATTCAGTGGCCATTTTATTTCATTCATTCTTTTCACTCATTGGCTCATTCATTCACCAGGAAAGCATGAATTAAATGGCTGGGTGCTGGGCAAGTAATGGGCACTGGGAATACAAAGACTAAAAAGAACCTGTCCCTGACTCAAGGATTTTGCATTCTACTTTGGGGAAGCAACATAAACACTGATAAATATGTGTAAAAAATGATAAAAAGTAGCTACAATTTCTGGGGGAAAGGGCACTCTCAACTGAGAAGTCTCATGTAAGTGGATGAGCCTAGAGAAAACTAGAGATTCTAAAAGAAGATACTGAAGAGAAAAGGCATTCCAAGCACGAGGGATATGTGGAGCATATGTGGACAGGGAGGAGATTGGAGGCAGGGAGGAAACTGAGCAAACCATTGAAATAGTTTTGGAAAGAGATGGGAAGTTAGAATCAGTTGCGTTTGATCACTGACTGAATTTTGGGGGTAAAGAAAAGTGGGGAGTCAAAGGTTGTGAACCTCCATGACTAGAAAAATGGTGATGCCTTCAATGGAAATGTGGAAATGACAACGAGCCAATGCAGCCCTCCCTCTAAAGGCTCAGCCTCTTTGGTTCCAGGCTCCCTTTATCCCAAGTTTGGGTGTGAGAAGTGTTTCCTTTTCACCAATAACCTGGGGATATGTATAGAGAATTGTTTTCCAGTGGGTTGTGACTGCAATCATAATAGTGATAATAACAGCTGATATACATGAAGCACTTAGAGGTTTGCAAAGCACTTTTCATGGGCTATTTCACTGGATTTTCACCACAGCCCTGTGAGGTACATGCTTTCATTTTTTCCTGATTTATGGATGAGGAAAGTAAGAGTCAAGGAGATGAAATGACTTAGCTAGAGTCACTCAACTTAGAAGTTTTTGAAGAATTCAGTTTCCTGATAACAGGTCTGGCACTCTACCTAGAAAATAGATATTAGATTGGATTGCCTCCTCTTTTATTCACCTTTCACTCTGAATTTCACAACCAGTATTAGCCACTGAAAAGACAAAATTCCTATCCATATGTAGTATAGATCCATCTAAAATGTATACCACACCAAATCCAAAGCACGCTTTCTGTAAATATTGATTCCAAAGTATATTTCACGAGCCCTCATCCAAAGCTTCTTCTTTACTAGACTAAACCCAGGAATGCTAATTCAATGGTATTTAATTAAATAGAATGCAAATTTAGTAACAGTCTTCTGCACACACATACTCATAGGAGCACACACCAATATATCTCTCAGAAATCCCACGTATGCCCACATAGCCCAGAAATTCCATCATATTATGGCTGTGTCTCAGCGAGCACCCCTGTCTAACCCAGAAGCAATTATTCATTGCTTCCTCTTACAGACACTGATGCCATCCACTGGACCATCTCCATAGAGATGCTGGTGTCACATGTTGGGCACTGCCTCTCTGCCTGCTGGTTCTCTGTCAAACTGCTACTGCCCCGTTGATTATCCCCTGAATTGCACTTGCTAGATGGCTTCTACTCTGCAGTGTCACAGTCACAGCTCTTTTATGAAGTCATTCCCATCCTCATAGCTGTTTGAGCACTTTTATGAGTGAACCCTGCCCCCCCCCAAAAAAAAATACCCACACTCTCAACAATGAAGAACGCCGCAGTCAAATTAGTCTTTCAAATTGGTTCTCCTAGCCTCAGCATCAGTGACAACTCTCCAGTACTCACCTGTTTAGGGTGAGAAAATTTCCCCAATAGCCATTATGTCCCTGGCAGCTAGCACAAGGGCCTTGCAGATTAGAGTGGTGGCCACAGGGCTAATCTTCAGAACTCTGTATCACATTTTTTTTTATAGTGAAATCACTCTCCTTCTATGACTCACTGTTTTTGTGTACATAGAAATGGGAGGAGTTGTGAAGTAGGTAGAAAGCTAAATTCTTCCTTCCAAGGTTAAAATTCAACATGATTGAAGTGCCTGTCTGGGGCTGGTTTAGACACTGGGGATAAAGAAACACAAGTTTTGAAAAATATAAGAGTTTTTAAAGCTATCAAGACCCTGCCTCCCTTCCACTGATATCATTTGCCTAATATCTTAATCAATATACTTAACAACAGAAGTGGAGACAATCCAATACAATGGAAACAGTTATTGTTATTGGCTCTTTGTGGCCTCATTTGGTGATTCCTTGCCAGAAAAACTAGAGAGGTTTGCTAAGTCCTCCTCCAACTCATTTTACAGATGAGAAAACTGAGGCAAACTGGGTCAAATGACATGCCCAGGATTACATAGTTAGTAAGTATCTGAGACTGAATTTAAACTCAGGTCTTCCTGACTCCAGCCCTGGTGCTCTATCTACTATGCCACCTAGGTGCCCTTTAAATCAGAGGACCTGGATTCAATTCTTGACTTTATCACTTACTGTGTGTGTGTGTGTGTGTGTGTGTGTGTGTGTGTGTGTGTGTCCCTCTGCAACCTCTCTGAGTCTGGATTGCCACATCTGTGAAAGCAAGGGTTTGGACTAGATGGCCTTGGAGAAATTTTGCAGCTCTCAGTGTATGATCCTTGAAGGCAGCCACAGATTCCTCCTAGGAGGAGCCGATTCTTTATTCATGTTTTGCTCATTTGAAACTCTTCTGCCTTCGAACCATTATAATATTTGCAAAAATGATTTCTTTTTTTTTCTGGTTCTAGGTCAGAATGGAAAATGTTAAAATATTTGGATAAAAAACTTTACCTATATGATTTCCACATGAAAAACCAATAAAGCCAGATAGCTATGATGGATTATGGGAGAAAGTCATACCGTATTTTATAAATAGATCCAGAAATATACATATATATTATATATGCATATGTACATATATACAAGTGTAAGTCCATGTGTGTATAAGTACGTATACATACATGTGTATGTGGATATAGCTCCAAAAATGCTATAGTAGAACTACTGAGATTCAACTGTCTCTAACATACAGTCTGAGACAAACGGTTGTAGAAGACCATCACTGTCCTCCTGTGGACAAAGGCAAGATTCCATTTCTAAACTTATTAAGCTACATAGTTAAAAAATAGTTCTTTTAATGGCTATTTAAAAATCCTTACCATGGGCAATGTTTTGACATCGTGGTGTTTGGAGACATTCTGGTTCTTTCTTTCTGTCCTTGAGGCTTTCTCACCCTGTTATATCATATCAGCTATACTGATTTAAAGTAATAGAGACCCTCCTTGATGTTCCTGCCAAATCAGAGAGCAAGAGATTATGATTCATGAGAATGGCCTTTCATTATGTATTTTCAGTGTCTAAACCAGTGCCTAGTACAATAGCCTCTGGGCTTTTTTACAAAAATAAATACAATTACATATTTTTCCAAGTCAACAAAACTTCAAAGTCTTGTCTACACTCACGAAATAAAGCATAATAGAAACCAAGCATGTTCTTTATTATGGCAGTGTCTACATAACTATTTTCTTTTTCTTCCTTTCCCTTCACCTTCATCCTTCTCCCCTTGTCTTCCTTCTTCTTCCTTCCCCTTTCTTTTTCTTCTCTATTTGCCTTTGACATACTTCCCCTGTCCCCTTCCCCTTCTCTCCTTTTCTACTCTTTCCTTTCTTTCCTTTTTATTTCTTCTTCTTCCCTCACATTCTCTCTTCTTCCCTCCTATCTTGTTCCTTTCTCTCTCCTCCCTTCCTCTGATAGTTCCTCTTTAAAGGAACTAGCCAAACCCAGATCTTCAGACTAGTTAGTTGTCAATCATTATGTCCATTTGTTTCCCAGTTCCCTAGGTGGAACACACTAAGGGATGGGGAGAGGGGCAGAGTTTTGAAAATCCTTATCTTTTGTAAGCCCAGTAGAGCTACTGCTTCTTCAAGTAGGCATCCTACTCACATGAAGACCATTAATTAAATAGTAAGCAAATGACTTTTGGAGGGAGGCAGGTAACACCCATACAGACACTTGGAACTAAAGTAATGTGGATAGTTGGTAGAAGGCTAATTTTCAAGTCCAGCTTGTGACACATAAGGACTGTGCAGTGCTGGGAGAGTGATTTACCTTCTAAGTAAACTAGGAAACTCTTTAGGGAGAGGGAGGTTCCTCATCTGGGAGTCCCTTATTTCAATGAAATCATAGGTCTGCTCTCCATGCCTATTAATAAGCCTGGATCACTTCATGGGGTGCCCTATATCCAATGAAGACGAAAGAGTCATCACCTGTTGGAAACAGGAGTGTCTCTGAGAATTTGCACACCTCCTATCCAGTGGCCACTCTCTGACAGTGACACCAAGAGGCAACAGCTGTCCTTCATCTTCCAATTCCTGGATCCCTCAGTTCTCTCCCATCCTATCACCCTGAATTAGCTAACCCCTCCCCCAAGATTCTTCCTATTGTTTCCTTCCCCTGCACAATACCTTGCTCATAGCATGTGCATCATAAATGCTTGTTGATTGATAGATCAAATAATCAAAAATTTATTTAAAGCATTTTATAAAATCCACTTTAACACCAAAATGCAAATCATGAAAATGGCATTCATAGAATTTATAGACCTCCATATTGGGCGTGATAAAATAATTGAGAGATAGAGGTAGCCTTGGTTAACACATTTCTTTCTAAGGGAAAGGTAATGTGATTTCAGCAAAAGGAAAAGTATGGAATAGATGTGGAGTCAGGGGAGCTGAGTTCAAATTTCAGCTCCACCCCATGACCTGATATAAGTCATTTAGATTGTTTGACCCACATCTATAAAATCTTGGGTTTGGGGGGTTACTGCTATGAATTTTTGGGTTACTGCTATGGGTTTTTAAGCCCATAAAATCAAATAAATAAGATTACAGAGTAAACCAAAAGATAATGAAAATAAAGATAGATAGATAGATAGAGATAGATATAGATATAGATATAGATATAGATATAGATATAGATATAGATATAGATATATAATATGTATTCCAATACAAGTATATGGACACCCTAAAATCTATTTGTGGTCCTGGACCCCTGTCAAGAACTCCTGGATTAGACAACCTCTGAGGTAATTTCCAGCTCTAAAGACACAATCCAGTAACTGTAATGTGCGCCTACCTAAACAGTTAAACAGAGACAATGTGATGTTCACTGGGAGTCAGAAGATCTCAATTCTATCATTGCCTCTGCCACCAACATTCTGTGTGATCTTGGGAAGGTTTCCTAACCTCTCTGGGCTTCAATTTGCTGTTTTTCTCCCCACTAATAAAATGAAGGTAAGAGCATATGCCCTATACACCTAGTTGTGTCTGTGTGAGTATCAAGTAGATATTGGGTGATGGAAGAACGCTGGCCTCGGATGAAGTAAAAGGACTTCAGTTCAAATTCTGACTTTGCTAGTTACAACCTGTGTAACAGTGGTCACCTGCTCTCCTGTTCCAAGCCTCACCTTCTTCATCTTTAAAACAAAGGAATTAGACTCGAATGTCTCTTCTAGCTCTGGATCTTATGAAATAGTATGGAAACACTGTGACAAATCCAAGGTGTTATCCAAATATAAGGGATTAGTGTGAATTGTCAGCAGCACAGGGGAGTGGATTGAATAAATGAATGAATGAATGAGTGAATGATGAATGAATGCATAAATGAATGAATGATGAATGAATGAATGAGTGAATGAGGGGATTAATGAATCTTTTGTTTAATGCTTACTATGTATAAAGCACTATAAAGTTATGATAATACACATAGAAAAGTAAGAGCATGGCTGCTCTAAAGGAAACTCATGTTCTAATGGAGGAGACAACACAAACAGAAGTTTTAGCTGCAAGTCAGATGGAAAGGTCCCATGGTCCTTAGGGTGCAGTAGTAAAGCAGATGGAAATGCTTCTTTGTTTACATGATTTCTACTAATAAAATTCTATTAGCTTCTGATGTTAAAACAGTCCCTGCCCTCAAGGAGCTCGCATCCTAATGGGCATCACAAGCTGTTATGAGACCTAAAAGAAACATTGTATAGAGAATGCTTTGAAAGCTTTTGATCAAATATGAATTCCAGTTATTATTTCTTACACTTATAAGCACTGTGTGTAGCATTTGTATTCAAACCAGGGGAAGAAGTCTGTCATCTTTAGCATCACTGGGGGGAGAGGGTAAGGAAGGCATCTGAAATGTTCCTATCTGCATGGAAGCATGAAGTTTTCCATTCCCAAAACTGCTCTATTCTGGGGAACCAAACTCTCCTCACGCATGCTGCTAATTATTCTCTGCATGATGAGTACTCATGCTCTACTTGGGAACTGAAGGGGGCACTACTAAATCTTCTCCACCCATTTTCATGTGACCTGGATTTGAAGCACAACATCCCTCTGAAAATCTCCTTGGGGTTTTCCAACTGAGAGAAGATAACACAGAATTTCTTTCAAGGAGCTTAGTTTTGCTTTTGGATTTAGACACTTGAAATATTCCCACAAAAGCCATGGGAAGCCTGGGTGTCTTGTCTCAAGGGCAGAATTTGACTGACTAATAAAGTTTTAGAAAAGTGAGCATTAAGAATCCTTCCAAAGATACCTTGAAGAGTTTCAAACTCCTCATGCACCCACACCCACATCCACACCCACACCCACACCCACACACATATTATACATAGACACACAATCCTTTTAGTTACCATGCTGTCTGTAACAATAGACATTGAATACCCAGGACCACACAGAAGTCCCTTCAAACTGAGACTTTGTGATTCTAGACAGGGACCTGCACATCCCACTAAATTTAACATTTATTATGATTTTAAAGAATAAGCTCTGGGTCTGGTGGCCAAAGTCCAGAGGAAGCAACCAGGATGCTAAAAGTTTTTGAATTCAGGCTATATGAGGCCTGATTGAGAGAACTGTTTAGCCTGCACAAGAAAAGGCTCAGAGGGAGGGGATAATAGTAGCCATCTTCAAGTAGCTGAAGAGTTGTAGAAGAGTAATTGGTTTTACTTTGGTCCCAGGGGAAGAACTAAGAGTAAGGGACAGATGTTGCCAAGAGACAAATGTAGGTTTTACAAGCAGAATATCTTTTTAAAGACTAGAATTATTCTTATGTGGAATGTGCTACCACAAAAGGCAATGGATTCTGCTTCAAAAGAAGTCTTGAAGCATAGGCTGGATGTCTACTGGTTGGGCATTGTATAGAGAGTTGGTCTATACTATATATGGCACTTTGGTACCTCCTTTCTGACTCTCCATTACCCTCTCCCTGTGGCACTGCCCCCCCCAAAACATGCACCCCAGGGACTATTCTGGTTTTCTCTATGATTACATCAGGGCCATGTTTCTTCTGCCCATAGGAGGAAATCATCCCTAGAACCAATTTTCAAATGCACAGTGTAGAATTCAACATGAACTGAAGGAAATCAGCAAAGGATTCAGCTGTGCATGCCACACAGGTAGCAGTGTGGTTAGATGTGGAATCGTAATTTGAGCAGTTTAAGGAGCTGTGAAAGCTATATGTACAAAATGAAAAAAAAAATTAAAAGGTTTCCATGTAGCTGGATAAAAGTCTCATAAGAGACAGTCCAGGTAATGTTATAGGTTGGGTGAGCCAGATGTGGTAGGCTGCCCCACACCTAGATGACCTCTTCACTTTTTCCCCTACCCATGACCCCCATGCACATCCCAAGATACACACACACACACACACACTGCTGGTTACCTAAGGGTAATTCAGTAATATTGAATGCCCAGCCATGGCTGGCACACACTGTGAGATCATGAAAGTATTTTTGGGTAACTAAATAAATTAACTTTTAAAATGATTCCTTGGAATTGACCCAAGCATTAGCTCATCACTATTTAACACTTCTGCCCTAGAATGAAGGAGAGGAGAAAAAAATGAACTCAAGAGGAAAAGAGATTGAGTTGGTTGAGTGGAAAAACGGAAAATAAGGGGCTTCGTAACAGCCTGGCGGGCCCTAAGATCTCTTCCCGCTAGCCTGGGCTGAATGGTGAGAAATGTACATGGTGCAGCTCTGGCACCAGATGGCTTTAGTCTGTGACTGTTAGCCAGATGACTCCCCATTTGGGAAGGAAGAGTAAGAACAGGGAGATGAAGCCCAGGGAGGGAAAAAAGAGAGGGAATGGAGATCACATGAAGGGTTCTGGGCTGTCTCTGTTCACCTTCATCTTCTGGGCTTAGAAGTACAAAGTGCCCATCTGTCAGGACTACAGAGCCCCTGAGAAAGAAGACACACTTGCCTCTGATAGTGCTTAGTTATTGGGCTTCTCTGCCTCTGACCACATCACCAATATCACTCTGAACATTGGAAGGAAGGGAAACTGGGCTTTGGGGTTCAATAGACTTGTAGGATTTCCTCTGAAGACATAATCTTCCCACTGTAAGGGACCAAGAAAGTGCTTCTTTTCTTCATTGTAGAAGCAAACGAGCAACAATAACAATGAATAAGTTGACAATGTGCCGCGGTCGTCATGATTTTGACCCTTTTAAACCTGGAAGGATGCTCAGAAATGGTCCATAGAACCCTAGGTCTAGGGCTGGAAGGGACCTCAGAGGCACCCAAGCCAACCCTCCTACTTTACAAATGAGCAAACTGAGGTTAAGTGGCTTGCTTAAGGTCACATTGGTAGCTCCAGAGGGAAGATTTGGAAGCAGGTCCCTTGACTCCAAGTCCAGTATCTTCTTTACTTGAATCGTTCTGTTTCCTTTTCAGACTAGTCCATTCAAGGTCTTATCAATGGCCCGGTGGGCCTCCTCAAGATGTTGACCCTTTTTAGATGATGTAAATCAACTCTTCGTCTAATTTAAATCTTTGTGTGTGTGTGTGTCTGTCTGTGTGTGTGTGTCTGTGTTTATGTACATATATATAAATATATATACACACACATATACGTATACACACATGTATGTATGAATCTCTCTACAAACGAAAATCATCAATTCTCATCTAACTTGCAATCCTAGAGAGTTGTCTGGGGGCACTGGAAAGCTAACTGATTTGTGCAGTACCATAGAGCCCTGTATTTGGTGGTGGCGGGACATGAACCCCCAAATTTGTCACACCTTGACTTATTAGTGGAGCTTTAACTAGCCCAGAACCAAAGAGGATTTGCCTCAGGGTACTGCTAGCTTCTTCCCTTGGAGGGCACACTCATGTGCCCTTTCTCCATGATGACTGACATCCACATGCTTCATTTCTCAGTCCTCTGACAGTTTATACAACTGTCCCTTTGAAATTTGGTGAGGAACAAGCTGCTTTTACCTGTTAACCTCATCAATGGCACAATGATCCTTTGGCTGCCCTCTGGCCTTCCCTCCCTTTCCCTTCTGGACTGTTGTCTGTGTACCTCTTTGTCAGTTGAATCCATCCCATGCATAATTATGACTACCTCTCAAGCATGCAAATTACATGGTTATCATACAAGGTTATGGTGGGAAAATTTTATTTGTCTAAACCACGTATGCTGCTGCTGCTCTTTGACCTTGTTCTCCTCCCATCCCAATGAAACAGACTTTTCCTGCTGGGCTGGTTAATTCCCTCTTCCTCGATCAATTCTGAGGTGGTTTTCTAGTTGTTTGGAGGAGAATTTGGGAGGGCTTCAGAGGGTTGATTCCTCACTCTACCATCTTGGAACCAGAAGTCCACAATTAACTATTTTAAAGATTTTTCTCCCCATTGGGCATATTTAGAGTGGACTCCAGCTTTCTAAAAACATACACAAACATGGAGAATTCTGATACATTCAGCTCAATCCAGTACTCAAAACCTCTTTGAAATCTGAGTCCTGGGACTCTGTCCCTGCTGAAAAGGATCCTGGGTTCAATAAGTGAAGGTATCTTCTGTAAAATGGTCCCAAACCAACACACCATTGTTTCACCGTATATGCCACTAGGGAATCCTGAGACATTTGAGGCATTCTACACCCAAATTCAATCACCCTTTGAAAAATTCTCTCAATCTGGTCTTTTATTTCCATAGTTTTGTTGGTTGGTTTATTTACATTTTTAAAAAGAGGGGTGTCCTCTTTGAATCTTTCCTATATGAGGAATTTTTAACTTGGGGTCCATGAACTTGTTTGGTTTGTTTTTTTAAATTTCGATAACTGATTTCAATATGATTTGATTTTGACTATGATCTCATTTATTTTATTTTATTCATTTAAAAATATTATTCTGAGAAGGGTTTCTTAGGCTTTACCAGACTGCCAAAGGGTGAAGAAACTTCATCTTTCAGGAATTTGGTGGAGCCAAAGCTCTAGAATCCAAGAGTTGAAGACAACCTAACAGGTCACCTGGGTAGCTCAATCCCTACCAAAACTTTGACTCTGACATCCACTGTCCCTGCTACTGGCCAGCAGTGGACACTTCACTGAAGAAGGTCGTACTTGGCATTTTTTCATCTGAGGGCTGACCACATCAGGTCTTTCCTTTTTATTTATACCATTTAACTTTACAATTTCATCCCAGGTGGATATGCACAATGTTGAGTACTCCACAAAACAAATAAGTGGAACCTTTCCCCCTTTTACTTAAGGAGAGAGCCTTCCTTGGAAGCACGACAGGCCTCTTTGAGGTGCTCCCATTTCTGGTTGCTAGGCTGGCCGGCAATTCTAGTCCTCTCCTTCCTTAGCACCAAATGCTAATTGGCTTGTTTTTCTCCTTTCTCATCAGTTACATTTTAAGAAAAGTTTCCGTGTTTTGGGGGGAGGTGAGGGTGAGTTTTAATGACCTGTTTTCTACTTTTTTCCTCAGCTTAATTGGAGGGAAAACATATTTCTGGACTGGACTTTTGTGGGGAAATTATGTTCAAGGAGAAAACTCTAATAACCTCATTAAGTACTCTGCCCCCAGCTCCATGTCCAGGCCTTAAAATGACGAGCAAACAGACACTTATTTCTCAGGATGAAAAAGCCAGTTCTTTTGGATTTGTTTGCCTATTGTGCTCAGTATTGGCTCCCTGATGAGTGTCCAGGTCTCTTAGCCCAGCTCATGGAAAAGCCGCATCTCCGCACTCCATCCCCTCCTTGTCACTAATACATCAAACAACGCAGGAAGGGTTGGCAGTGAAGAATTCTTCTTCAAACAGGTCTGGTACTTTTTTGGCTCACTGGGAACTGTTATTATTGGAATTCTTACAATTTTATGGAATTCGATGGGACCCTACAATTTCCTTGAGTGTAGGATTTCTTCTTTCCTGTGTTTTTGTACCACAAAACCAAGTTTCAAAGCATACACACTCTTCCCCGGCGAGACTGCAAAGGGCCTCAGCAAATTCCTAATCTAATTAACATCCTTAACAACCCAGACAATAAATTGACTGCAACTGCTCTGGAAGCCCAATGAGTGCCACCTTGTTAAGTCCCTTTCCAAGACTGCGAGCAAATCAAAGGAGAAGGCCTAAGGTCACTGCACATATTGGCTGCTTGCTCCAAAGCAAGAGGTTGATTGCTTTACCAACTGCTCATTTGGGCTGTTTTTTTTCTTCCTTGTTTGCCTTTCAGCTTCCAGAAGGGGACTCCTTGGAGGACACGGGTTCATTCTTTGGCCTTTCATTTTGCATCCTTTGCAAAAGCTTTGTAACCAAGCTAATGGACTCAATGTAAATTGTGCTTGATTCCAAGGACATGATGGGCAAGTTTGGAGGGAGAAAAATTAATGTTCAGGAAACAGACCACACTGGTCTCTTTCTTTCTTCTTGGTCCTTCTTATTCTTAGCTCCTGTAGATCCCACTCTCAAAATGAGCCTTGACTCATTTACCTGTTGGAAATGAAAACGAGACTGTAACTGGACTTAAGCCATTCTGGAATGAGGCCATGGCACTTCTCCAGAATCATAGGATGTCATTCTCATTAGGAACCATCAATACAGTGTGACTGGATTTTCAAAATGTGCCTTGTTGTTAGCTATAAAAGAGATAGAAGCACCAGCTAGCAGGAACCAATTTATCCAGATATCATCTAAGTGAAGAGTGGTGAAAGTAGTGCTGGGAGAAATGGGAAGGAAATAATCACGACCCCTACTATGTGCAAGGCCCTGTGCCAAGAGCTTTACAAACATTGTCCCAATTGATCCTCACAACTGCACTGGGAGGTATGTGCTATTGCTATTCTCACTTTATAGTTGAGGAAACTGAGGCAGACTGAAGTTAAATAAATTTGTCAGGGTCATACAGCTGGAATGTGTCTGAAGCTGGATTTGAATTCAGGTGCAGGGCTCTATCCTCTGTGCTACTGACCTGTCCAGGGAACTGCATAGCCTAATTTTGTGCTTCAAATACAGTGTCCTACCACAATCCACAGTCTTAACAGAATCTTAATTAAATAGTCTCTGACCCTTTGATCAATGTCCTGCACTCATTTACCCATCTCCCATCCAAAGCAATTAAATTTGACTCAGCCGTAAACACTAAAGTGCTTGCTTTGTGCCAGACACTATGCAAAACTGTCCTTGATCTCAGTGAGCTTACATTCTATTAGGAGGAATGTCTACCTGAACAGAAAGACTCATTTTTAAGTCAGAAGGAGAAAAAACTCTGAAATTTCTAAACCCAAACTGAAAAATGCTACAAGATCAGTGAATTCTAGGAGGAGAAGGCAAAATCAATAGGACCTTTGTTTGGTATCACACCAATCAAACTTTGCTCTGATTGACTCCTTTTCAACTCTTTGTTTAGACATTATTGGGCCAGAGGCTCCATGACCTGTGCTGTTTGAGAAACATGGCCTCCATCCAGATCCCTCATACTCAGGCACAAATAATATTTGGGATCAGAGCCCTTGTAATGGTAGACGCAGGGAGGGAATGCTTTCCAAGGAAGAGAAGTCCAGGCCTACCTGTCATTGCAAGGGAGGCTGATGCAGCCTGGGAATTAGTTCAGTTAAAATGACTGGATACTTTTAGGGACTGACACTCTATCTTCAGGATAGAAAGGAAGGAAATCTTTTTTGGAAAAAAAAACAAGAACATCTTTTTTTTTTTTTGAAAAAAAATCATTTTCATAAAATATCTTACAGGATGACAGGCTGAAGTTTGCAAGGAAGCTCCAGCTTAAAATGGGGATGTCAGCCAAAAGGCAGACCACCAAACACCCAGTAGAGAATATTTCCAGGGTAATTTCATAGGCCTTTAAAAGTAGTGGTTACTTTTGGGGGCTAGGTCTGAGAGCTGGGACCTTCAGAGGCTGTGCTGTACAGATGACTTCCATTTGTTGGAATGGTGGGAGTGGGAGTCCGCCATTTCAGGAGACAGACCCTGACTTTGTCTCTAGGTCACCAGCTAAATCTGATCTCTGGCCAGGTTTGTAGGGATCAGCCTGGAGAATCTGGCCGCCTCTGAGAGGAGAGAGGAACTACAAGCTTGTCTTGCCTTTTTCCAGGGATCACACCAGGAGTCTGATCTCAAAGGGAGAAGAGCAGTGCTAGATTTGAATCTTGTTACTCATCTGGGCTCCCAACAAGCCAGAAAGGCAGGCACCATGAGCATTATTATGCCATTTTACAGATAAGGAAACTGAAGTTCAGAAAAATAAGTGATTTGCCCAGGATCATGCAGCTAATATGTAGCACAGTGAAGATCTGAAGTCAGATCTACTTGACTCTCAAGTCCGTTCATTGTTGTTCAGTCACTTTCAGTCATGCCCGACTCTTCCCAACCACATTTGCCATTTTCTTGGCAGGTCTACCAGAGTAGGTTGCCATTAGCTTCTCCTGCTCATTTTATAGAGGAGGAAACTGAGGCAAACAGAGTTGAGTGATTTGCTCAGGATCACACAGCTAGTTAAGTGTCTGAGGCCAAATTTGAACTGAGGGAGGTGAGTCTTCCTAACTCCAGGCTCAGTACTCTATCCACTGTGCCACCCAGCTGTTCCGGTATCTTATTTATTATGCCACACTGACCCTCAGTCACTATCTTTCTCTGGTGCCTGAAATTCCACTCTTACAAATTCATTCCTTTTGGGTTAAGATGTGGTTTCTTTGGGAATCTGCTATTAAAAGGAAAATGCCCCCAAGAGAACTAAGATCTTCTTTCATTATTAGCCATTAGCATATTAGTTCAGATAAATTGATCAGATTGCCTTCCTGGCTATGTCATTTAATAAGTGAACCTAGAACAGATAAATTTTGTTGAGAAAAAGGAAAGTGGAAGAAGAGGCCAGTCTGAGGCACGGGAGAATTGTCCCTCTCATCCATTTGCCTACTGTTTTCACATTTACAAGTTCGAAATTAGTGGCATAGATAAGAAGGGTTACGCCCTGTAAACCAAAATCGGATCTTTGAATTGATGTATTTCATTTTGTTTGAATTCAAGGTTATTAGATACTTTTTATATGCAAATAGTCTGAATTTATTAAAAAATAATCAGCAAAGACAAACTATGCAATAAAAAATAAATTTAAGATACTGTATTTTAATATCCAGTGCTTAGTGTAGATGACCTCTTCACTAACTGTCTGTCCCAAAACCCAACTGAGGTGACCTTGTGTAACCACAATTTGGCTAACTGCAGCTATTGAGGTGTAAGACCCAACAAGACCAGCAACAAGAGCCGCTAGCACAGGTTCTTTTGATATGCTTTACTAAGGAAAGTAACTTTAAGGGGTTAACAATCAGTTTAGTCACACATACAAATATCATTCACTTAGTTCAGGGGGAAAGGAATAGACCCCTGAACTTCAAGGCACATACAAACAGAAATTACAAACATCAACACACAGACCTTGTCTGTTTCAAATCACACACAATACATAGTTACCAGAGAAGAACCAATGGGTCTGGGTTAGCAAAGCCGGGGGGCAGTTACAACGGCTTGCCCAGAGTCTCAACACTCCTTCCATGAGTGAGCCCCAAAAGTCAAACACCAATATCAGATCTCGTATACCTGTCTCTGGGCCCTGGGGCACTTGATTACCTCAGTGCTGAGAAGCACTCAACTAAGAACAGTGAAAAGTCCCCTTTTGCTGGCCATAACATTTGAAAGGCAAGGCTCATCAAAGGTACTTAATTACCTCAGCATTCCAAAGGAAAAGACAACAAAAAGTCCTGTCCTGATTACCATTACATTGCCTTAGTGCTGAGAAACACTCCAAGACAAAAAGATCCTATTTTACCTGCCCCATTCAAACAAAGGCCAGAATCATTAAAAACACTTAAGAGAAGAACAGCAAAAAGCACCGCCCTGATTACCACTACACTCTGAGGTCTTGAAAATGGTGTCAGGAGAGCTTAACCACTGGCTATCTTACCAAACTGTGAAGGCTTTGACCATGAGTTTAATGTTGGACCAGAACAGCTCTCCTGTCTTCTCTTCTCTTCTTCCTCCATACTCTCTCACTTGGTGATCTCATGGATTCAATTATTCACTCTGTGGAGGTAATTCTCATATTTATTTTCCCTAACCTCTCTCTTGACCTCCAGTCTCACATTTCCAACTGTCTATTAAACTGGATGTCTTGTAGACATCTTTAAGTTTACATATCTAAGACCAAACTCATTATCTTTCTCCCCAAAATGTTGGCTCTTCCAAACTTCCCTGTTATTATTGAGGGCATGGACATCCTCCCAGGCATCCAGACTGACAACCTCAGTTTCATCCTCAATTCCTCACTATCTCTCAGCCCCCGTCCAATAAGGTGCTAAAAACTATTGATTTTACCTTATAATAGCTTTCACATATGCATCCTTCTTTCTTCTGACATAGCTACCATCCTGGTATATGTCCTTTATATCTTAGACCTAGACTATTGCCCAAGCCTGTTGATTGGTCTCTGTGCCTTAAGTCTCTCTGCACTCCAAGCTATCCTATACTCAACTGTCAAATTGATCTTCCAAAGCAAGTCTGACTATGTCACCTCCCTCTTCATTGAATTCCAGTGTTTCCCTATTATTTCCAGAGTCAAATATAAAATCCTCTGTTTGACTTTTAAAGTTCATCGTAGCCTTGCATTTTTCCAGTGTCCTTGCACCTTACTCTCTTCTCCATCCTCTGTGACTCCATAATATTGGGTTCCTTATTCTTTTCACAAGATACAGTCCATCTCCTGATTCCAAACATTTTCTCAAAGGGTTCCTCATACTTGGAACTCTCTTTCTCTTTTCTTCTCAGCCTCCTGGAATTCCTGACTTACTCCAAGTTCCAGCTAAAGTCCAGTCTCCTGTGGAAAAGTTTCCCCAGTCCTCCTTAAACTTAGTTCCTGCCCTCTGAAATTATTTAGTTAGTCTTGTCTATAGCTTCCTTGCACATAGTTGATTGCATGTTGTCTCCCTCATTAGTGAGTTCTTTGAGGGAAAGACTTTTTTGTTTCTTTGGTTGGTTTTTTCCCTGTCTTTATATCTCCAGCTTTACCATAGTGCCTGGCACATAATAGGTGCTTAATAGATGCTTGTTGACTCATGGACTGACTGACTAAATAGTTTGCAAGCCACATCAGCTTCAGAAGACCATAGACTAAGAGGGAGAGGCACGATATTCCTTCTTGGTTAAAGGAAGAACACTACTCAAAGGAAACATTGAGCCTCAGGAATCATAATTATAATTTTAAGTAGATCTCGGTAGAGTGAAGGGAATCAAAAATTTCCCTTGTGTTCATAAACTACTAATGGTCTTATATAGCTATTGTTTCAAGCAATTTCTTAGCAAAGCAGATATGAGTCAGTGCTTGAAGGTCTCCTGTCTTTGAATCTGAACAACTATTCTATTGCCCCAAATGCTGTGATATCCTTGGCAATTTTGCTTAACTTTGAATGAGAGTGCATGCCTTTTGGTAGCAAGAAAGAGCTGAAAACAAAGTAAATGCCCATCAATTAGAGAACTGCTAAATAACCTATAGGCTCTGTATTATAATTGTGCATTACTGTGTGTTTCAATAATTTGGCTAGCAGCTGCTGTGGGGGTGAAAACCCAACACGAGCCCAACAACAAGAACGCTGCAAGCCCAGATTCTTTTGATCTGCTCTACTAAGGAAAGCAATGTTAAGGGGTTAACAATCTTACTTTAATCCAACATACAAATATCATTCACTCAGCTCAGGGGGAAAAGCTGGCACCCTGAGCTTCAGAGCAAATACAAACAGAGCAAATAAACACAAATCAAGAGACAGATTTTTGTCTGACAAAATCGCAATATATGTTTACCAGAGAAGCATCAACATCTGGGTTTTCTTCAAAGCCGGGGAGCTCATAACAACAGCTTGCCTAGTCAGGCACTACTCCTGATGTGGCTCAGAGCTCCAAAACAGAAAGCCAACCTCTGTGTTTATATATCTTGTTCAGAGTCAAATGTGAGTCACACATGCGACTCACTCACATGACCTAAAATTGTCACAAATATGCGACTTAAACCCATGTGGTCTAAAAGCCTCTGATGTCACAAACATGTCACTCAAACCCATGTAAACTAGGCTTTCCCTTGGGGCAAGGAGTTCATCAAGGACTCCTAATTTAATCAAGGAAACAAAAGCCAAACTTTTCAAGGGCACTTGGTTGAATAAGTGCTAAGAGCCCATCTTGATTCCCAATACACTGTGCTCAGAAAACAAGAAAAAAGGAAAAATCAGAGGTGCTTAGGAAAACTTATACCAACTGATATAAAATGAGGGAAAGAGAACCAAGAGGATGAGCTCCACAATGCCTATGGTGATATCAGCAGAAAGAACAAAAAAGAAAAGAGAAAGAAAATGAGTGCTAATGAAATTGTGGTAATGGCCAAGCTCAGTTCTAGAAAAAAGAACAAAATATCTATATCTCCTTCTTTGAGTGGTTGAGGTTGGACAATGAAGGTGTGTAATGTGACGTATTGTCAGAAACGGTTAATGTGTTGGCTACTTTGGTCAAATTGCTTTGTTGTTGCTATTCTCTTTCCTATTTAATTTTTGCTTAAGGGATTGAAGGGAGAAAAATTGGAATATATTTAAAAATGAATGAGGTGTAAAAATAAAAGACATTAGTAAAAATTATATTTAAATAATACCTGCAAAGATGAAACCATTGTTAAGCAAAATCCACACTAAAGGGTAACAAGATTCAAGTCCAAGACAAGGGACAATATAGTCACAAAACCATATTAAAGTTCAAGACAGTGTCCTTCTTTTCTGTTAAGAATGGGTCCGTTACGGGTCATTTACAAATATGATGAGCTCTCTGGAAATCTTTTTTTGTTGAGGCCTTACTGAACTATTTTCAGGGAATGCTCAGGGTGAGAGTGGGAACAATTATTTATTTGTTTATAAGGTTATTGTGCAATAAATGTATTAGTAAAAAGAAAAGAAAAAGGAGTAATGTTGGATTGGAGAGAAAGTGGTAGGTGTTTAGGAGAAATAATCTATTAAGAATGCTTAATACTTTTTTCTGATAAAAATGACAAACTCCTTAAGAAAGCACCAGAGAAGATGCCCTGTATAGATTATTTTAAGCCCATCTCCCCATGGGTTCATTGTTGCATGGCTTTATGTCTGTGAAGTACCTCTCTTCATTTCAGTTTGTTTTCAGAGTGAATAAATTAAATTAAATGAAGAAGTCTGTTTTTTTTTTAAATTTCCAGTTCACAATTATGTCCGTATTACCTATATTTTATATTAATACATCTGTGCACAGGTCATTTCCACTGTGGAAACATCAGCACTACGAAAGTTGCGATTGTTTGTCATTGGCCTTTGTTTTCACCAGTGGTTTGGTCCAATTCTTGGGCGTTTCCTAAATGATTGTTGGATTCTATGGCATGGAATAGTAGGGGATGTTACCATAAGACTGATCTATGATTAGACGTGCCTTGAGCCAAAAGGCCTGGACTAAACTAAATCCCTCTTCCTCTTCCCTTTTTTGCTTTCTCTCCTACTGTCCTTGTTTAACCTTCTCTTTCTTTGCCATCTATAAAAGCGGGGATGATAATTCCATATACAGTCCAAAATAATGCCTGGGGGGCACCAAGCTATGTAGCAAATGGCTGAAAAGCCAACACCCAGACCCAAACTGGGAAGTTAATTTCCTTTCCATCTTCCGATCTGCTCTGTTAGACACCCTCTAGTGGTACCTCTTCTTACCTTTGCTCACCTCGGAGCATGAAGCTTAGGAAGAGACTTTTGACAAAGACCTAGATAGTTTATTTGTCCAAGTGCCAGAATGGAGAACAAGCAAGGTCTGTGCTGAGAAAGGAGAAGAAGCCTAGCAGATAGAGTATGGCTGCTTGCAGCAGTTTGTGGTCATAAGAAAGATGCCTTAGGATGAAAACCTGAACTTAGACCCAAAAGGAGCTGAGTTTGAATTCAACTTCTAATGCCATTTAGCCGTGTGACCATGGGCAATCCAGTGAACATCACTGGCCTTCCTCCATGTCCTAATTTGTAGCATGGAGATAATTGTAGCTTATGGAGTCACGAGGCTCAAATGGAATAACCCATGCAAATCACTTTGTAAACTTTAAGTACATAAGATCACTAACTTGAAGCTTCAAGTGATTGCAAATGTCAGGTGGCCCCATGGTTCTCTTTTTACAGATGAGGAAACTGAGGACCACAGAAGGGCAGTGACTTGCCCAAAGTCCTCCAGGTGGTAACTGATAAAACTGAGATTTGAAGCTAGGTCTCATGAGTACAAAGCCAGCACCTTTTCAACTTTGCCAAATGTTCCCTTTGAGTTGGGGATTATTGGATCATAGGATTTATAGATCTAGAAGTGAAAGGAAACCCAGAGGTCTTCTAATCCAACCCATTCATTTTACAGATGAGTAAATTGAGGCCCCAGGAGATTAAGTGACTTATCTGAGATTGCGTAGGTAGCACGAAGAGGTAGGATTTGAGTGCACTTTTCCAGGTTGCCTCCCTAAGGCAAGGGAATGCCAATGGGAAAGTAAAGGTATGATTCTCTTTGCCTCATTGCGACCTGGTGTTCTTGTATCGAAATCTTTGAGAGTTGTCGGTAGCAATGTTTCCACTGTTAGGAACTGAGGACCCTTATACCAGGATTAGGAGTCCTAAGTGAGAAGAGGCCTGGGCCTATTGATTGGATTTTTAACTAATTCAAGGAAAGCACCATAGGCTGCTGCCATTTCCCTCCTTTGCCTTTACTTTTGTGGTGCTTCAGTAAAATTAAAGCCTCCCAGAGTACAGTGTATCAAGGTGAGGGCGGAATGTCAGAGAAAAAAGAAAAGCCTTTCTCAGCCTTTGAATTCAACCTCACCCTCCCACCATGCTTGGATTCCTTTGGTTTTATGCTTATGCTATGTGACTCCTAGACCTTTATTAGTGGTTGAGGAGTTTTCCAACTTATAAATTCCATAGGTTCCCTAACTGCTTCAGAAGGCAGCAAATCCTCCCAAACTCACTTCCTTCTCATTGTCTTGTTTTAAAAAGTAACAAACAATGGAAGGATTGTTTTATTTGCCCCATAACTGCAGGGCTTTGGAATTCTCATTTTTAGTGGCTGCTAGTTTCTGCTATATGTACCAGTTGCCTTCTTGGGGATCTGTGGGGAATTTTATTTTGTTTTAGGGGATTTTCTTTTTTCTTTTTAACAAATCTTTCTCTAGGTTTAATTGTATTCTTGACTTCACTTGCTCATGCTTACACTAAATTCACTGTCTTTCTCTGGACATGTTGAAGACCTTTCTGCTACCTACCTCCCAGTCACCCAGGTAAGCAAATTTGGAACCATCCCCATGCCTCGCCTCTCCATGCACTGCCATACTGAGTCAGTTGCCAAGTCTTAGCAATTTCACCTCCAAAATGTCTCCAGCAAATCTCTCCTCTCCACCAAAACTGGCTGTTCCCCTAAGTCAGATCCTTGAGTTCTCATATGGACTATTGCAACAGTTTCTTAATTGGTCTTCTGCATCCAGTCCCCCCTCTTCTAATCTGTCTTCTTACACAGCTACCAACATCTCTGTGCTAAAGGAAAGTTTTGACCATGTTATGCCCTTCCTAAAGAAGCTTCATTGGCTTTCTGTTACCTTAACAATAGAATATAAATGAATCCCTCTGTTATTTAAAGATCTGGCTCCAGTCTAGCTTTCCAGATTATCAGAAGTTTAATAAAGAAACTAGACTATCAGAATATAGAAGAGATTATCTCCCTATCACCTTTTGTGTTCTAGCCAATGTAGCCTCCTTGCTATTCCCCAGAGTGATATGTCTTCTTGCCTTTGAACATGGTACCCTTGCCTCCAACCTCTAGCCCAAGCATGGAATGAACTCCCTTTTCACTTTAGCCTCTTAGATTCCCTATCTCTCTTCAAATTTCAACTTGGATGTTGTCTCCTCCAAGATGGATTTCCTGAGAGCCTCATTTACTAGTGCTCATCCAACTCACCCACCTCCCCAATTGACCTACACCGATTCTGGATATCTTCTGTGCTCTAGAAATTTACTTATCTGTGAGCAATTGCTTCTTGGTATCCCCTCAGTACAATGTAAGCTTCTGGAAGACTAGAACTCTTTCCTCATTGACTTTAAATTCCATTAACATGCAATGTAGCCTTCAACATAGTAGGTGCTTAAGAAATATGCTGGCTTCTCCTGTATTCAGGGTCCAGTGTCAAAGCTAAGGAGAACTGGGCCCGATTTACTAAGCAATTGTCATTCATTGCTTTATAGATCAATATGTTTAGAAGCTCTAATCTTTGTTCCTTTAGCCATTTCATCTTTCACCTGCTACAGAAGTAAACATGAATATTTTCTGTACAAGCAGCCCCTGACGAAGTACAAGCCAGTGCAGTATAATAGACCAAATTAGAACTGAAGGAGTAAGGAAGCTCCTGGGTCAAACCCTCTGACTGGAGCTATTTGGCCAGGGACAGATCACTTAACTCTCTGAACCTCAGTTCTCTGGTCACAAAGATGAGAAAAATAAGTCGTGTGATGAATATCTCAGAGGGCTGTTGTGAGGAGCAAATGAAGCAATGTCTGTCAGTGCCTTGCAAAATTTAAAATCCTATCTAAACATCATTTGTTGCTATTCATATTATTGTCACATTCTCATTTTTAGATGTAATTCAGAGACAAATTGTCCACAGATAAGTTGCTATCTACTATTATTTTATAATTCTATAAATGATTACACAGGGCGATTAAAAACAACTACTTTATGTGACTAATAGAATTATATATAGTCTCTTGGAAAGCACGTTCAGGAAAGCTCTCAGTCCAAGACCTGCCAATAGGGCTCTCATTCTGATAGATTTCATTCTGGTAGATTTCATTCTGATTTCATTCTGATCCTTACCTAGCTTTGATTTCTTAAGCTGTGTTTCTGTATTTTGAAAGCTTTTCATTCCATGCTTATTGGAGATTGTGAGCATACCATATAATTATATCTATTTTAAATGGTGTTATTTTTTTTAATTAATCATAGGCATTTGTGGGAAATTTGTTTAAGATAACGCTCCATTTTTAGCACACTTTTTGATAATTTCTCAAGGATACTTAAGCATGTGTATTTCTAGTCTGCGGCTTTGTTGTCTGCTAGTTTAGGAAGGACAAAGATCTCCTAATGTATAATTCTGTCAACATAATAATGGCTTTCTAGGAATCTCGCAGGTGCTGAATTTTTGCAGTGTACAGTGATACACCATAAAGCTTCTGTCATTTTCTTAAATAATATTCATAAGCTTTCTAAACTTTCTAGGGCAAAGACCTGATCCTAAATTGCTATCATAAATTCCTCAGTTTTAATAAAAAAAATCCATATTACTAAGGTGCTTAAATGCTTCTTTGTCAACACATTGCTGGTTGAATTCATGTGAATATCACCCACAGAAGGTCTTGGTTGGTAGCCTACCCTTTCTCACTGCTCTCAAGGTCTTTCCCTCGTTCAGAATCTCTATTCTTTTTGAGATTCTTTTTCCAACGCAAGTGTAAACCCCTGTAGCCCTTTCCCAAAATGCTTATTTCTGAGACACTTTCAATTCATTGGTAGGTTAGTGCCTAACAGACAATGGACCCCATTTTCTGTTCCTTTTCCTTTCTCCACCCCATCCTCGTTGATATTCTCTCCCTAAATTCCATTTTATCCAATTCAACAGGATTTAATTGAGCATCTACTGCATGCCAGATCTTAATCCAGGCATTAGAGAAACAGAAACAAAAGTCATAGTCTTGACCTTTAAGGACAGAGGTAGAGATCATTTTGTTTTCATTTTTGTATTTTTAGTACATAACTTCATATCTGGAACACCATGGGTGCATAATTGATGCTGTTGAGTTTTGGCTCATGTCTTTTTCTCTAAGGTTTGGTGACTTTCTGAATTTCAAGTTTCATGGTTAAATACTTTGTCCACATTATGAGGAGACAGGACTCATTGGAAAAGACCCTGATATCAAGAAATATTGAAGGCGAAGTGAAAAGGGTATGGCAGAAAATGGGATGGACAAATAGTGCCATGGAAACAATGAACATGAACTTGGACAGGCCTCAAGAGATAGTGGAGGATAGAAGGGCCTGGTGTGCTATGGTTCATGGGGTCACAAAGAGTCAGACATAACTGAATGACTGAGCAGTGTTTGTGGGGAGAAGTTGGGGTTGCAGAGGAAAATGGTATCCTGAATATAGAGATAGCCTTACAATCTGGAAGACCCAAGTTCAAGATCCATTTTTGACCTATTCTGGCTTGTGATCCCAAGAAAGTCAAGTAACCACTCACTAACCCAGGCAATCCTCTGTGATTGTAAATTCCAGAGCTGGTACAAATCTGCATTGGTAGAAGGAATTCCCTGCACCAGTGAAATTATGTGTACAGCCCAATATTTGTATATATACCACCTGCGATGTCATCTCTGTAGGAACTCCCTGTGTGGAAAGTCCAGTGACCTATATTAACACATACTTTGTTGAGAGTTACAAAGTCAGAGAGACGCACTGAGAGACACAGAGAGAGAGAGAGACAAACACAGAGACAGAGAGAGAGAAAGAGAGAGAGAGAGAGAGAGAAACAGAGAAACAAACAGGAAGAGAGAGAAAAACAGAGACAAAGAAAGTCATAGAGAGAAAGAAAAATGGTAACAGAGAAAGGAAGGGACAGAGAGTGCTAATATTTTATTTCTTTGCATTTAAAATTGTAAAAAAAAAAAAATATTTTTAGCTCACTGGATTAGAAAAATAGGCAGCAGGCCAGATTTACTCTTCTGGCCAAACTTTTCTGACCTCTGCAAGGTTAGCAAAGCACTTCATATATTTTATCTCCTTTAATCCCCACAACAACCCTGTGATGTTGAGGCCATTATTATCCCCATTTTACAGATGAGGCAACTGAAAGTGAGAGTTAAAGACTAGTGCAGGTTCACACAGCTAGCTGCTGATGCAGGATTCACACCTGGGTCTTCCTGATTTCAAGTCTAATACTCTATGCACTTCACTGCCAAGCAACCTCATACATAACCATCCATCTATCTTATCTATCTATCTATCTTATCTATCTATCTTATCTATCTATTTTATCTGTCTTATCTATCTTATCTATCTATCCTATCTATCCATCTATCTATCTATCTGCCTCTCTCCTAAAAGATCTACCTAACTTTTCATGGCTGGTCATCTACTTTGGATGTCTATCTGACACCCAACTCTCACCTGTGGCTCCAAGAAGCTGTAGCATACACAGTGGCCACCCTCTGGTAAACTCTTGTCAGGAGACAGGCTAAACCAGGTTGAGGTTAACCAAGAGGTCTCAAACTTCTATAGGTGAGGTAGGGGAATGTCTACCCCAAGCATGCAAAGACTTCTCCCAGCAGAATGGGCAGAGGGGAGCAATTTGTTCCAATGGCCATGAAAGTGGCTCAGACAGCAAAGATGTCAAGGTCATCCACTGTATCCTAGGCCATTGCCAGTTATATTGAATTTTGTCTTTCTGCCATACTTTGATGACTCAGGAAGAGAGAATGAGACCGACAACTTTGTGTAACTCTGCCTCACTTAACTCCAATTCATGTACAAGTCAAGATGTCACCTCCTCATGTCATTGGTCCTCTTAGAAAAAGGACAAACTACATTTTCTATCTATCCATCTAGCCATATTTAATATTAGTCATTGATGATCAGAAACAATCTAAGGAACACCTCGATGGCTCGATAGCATGGGACTATCTATACTCTAATTCTGTTGCTTGTATTTGGGGGCTGGAGAATTGTTCAGTATCATTTACTCTGTAGTAAATGGTACACATGCATGCATACACACATATATGTGAACATATGTGTGTGTGCTTTGGATTGTTAATTATTACTACAATATTCTGCGATGTATTAAACATATTAAAATTGAAGTGAGGTTTTAATGAAACCTAAAGTGATTTGGAGAAAATGCCTAAGGGATTTGGCTGTAAAGTCTGTCATCGCTCAGACTTCATCAAGTGAATTGCTAGGTCAACAAGCACAGTAACCATGTTCACATTACCTAGCCATGGCCTTCTCTGGTTTCCATAAAGGAGTCATCCAAGCAAGGCAATTGTTTGAATGGTTTCTTTTGCAAACACGGAAACTTGAAATCTTGCTATTTCAATTAATCCTAATGAGGGGCCCCAGCGTTACAAGAACTATAACTAAATTTTCATATAATCTGATTAAATAAGAGCTTTAAATAGTTATTTTTAAAAAATAATGGCTTCATTAAAATGTTTCAGCATGCTTTGTTATTTCAGCGATCCTTGGATGAAAGGTACTGACTCATTGCCTTGAGCACGAAGTGGGATTCATTCTCCCACCCACAGAGAATGGCAGGCATCCATTGAGACATGTCCAGTGTACTTTTATATGGGTGGGAACAATTGTTTTCTCCTCCAGCATCTGGCTTTGCCCAAGGCTACATGCTGGCAAAAGTGGGCTGGGGCAGAAAGGGAACATGCCCCATGGAAATCCTGTAGAGCCTCTGTTCTTCTTTTTCTTTCCTCCCTGAGAGTGGGCCGTGTTGGAATTGGTGACCATCAGAAAATGGGATGTTCCCTGGAAGGAGACTTTTGTCCCATGTCAAGAGAAGCTGTTCTTTCTATCTCCAAAAGAGCACATTGCTAAGTTTTTCCAGGCCATATTTGAAAACTAGGTTAACTAACTCAGGCCCCTGAGAGTCTTCATAAGTGACAGTTCTTTTTTTTTTTTTTTTTTTTAGTAGAAAGAGGATTGTAGATTTTGAGCCAGAAAATACTTTAAACATAATCTCATTTAATAACATCATTTTATGGGTGAGAAAACTGAGGCCAGGTAGGTGGCTGGATTTGCCCCCAGTCACACAGGGAGTGGGGCCAGAGCTGGATCAGACCCCAACTGCTCATGCTCTGAACTCAAACACACAGACTTTTCCAGACACCAGAGTAGCATCATGTTTAGAGACAGCTTAACCAGGAAACATCATTCTCCCAACTCCAAACCTTTGGACTCCACAAACTAATCGAAATGACTTTTGCTCTTCCCCGCACCCCACCCCCAATTGCCCAGTATTGCAAACTAAGACAAAGCACTTTACAACCCCTTTGGTTGTGTTTGTTTGTTGTTTAATTCAGACCTGTAGCACTTCTGTTACTTAGAATCCTAGAGAAATACCTGAAGAAACCGAGCAATTTGGGTGACTGCCCAGGGTTATACGCCACATGTGTATTAAAGGCAAGACTTGAACCCAGGTTTTTTTTTTTTGCTGTATTCAGGTTTTAGCCACTCTACTGTCTGATTGCTTTATGTCCACTTAACAGAACAAAGTCAAATGAAGATGGCAGCATTGGGGAGAGGGCATTATCCCTCGTCTGGTTTATCCATAGTCCTAAATCAGAGCCACAATCTGCCTGTCCTGCTGCTGGCAATTAGGGTTCCACTTTCTTTTCATTTCATTCTTCTTTTTTTCATGGATAAAAATCCATTAATGTCAGTCTACATCAAGAAAGTGAAGGACCAACTGAAATAATTTTGATATTAAAAGTAAATAATTTTCTGTTGAACTTCCATTTGAATAACATTATTCAACTCTACTGAGCTAAAATGCCAGATTCCACATAGCCCATGGAGGGCTAATCTCATTGGCCACTCCAAGCTCTAGGGATCTCAGGAGGTGTTAGGGGTAATTAAGTAAGCCTTTTCAGAAATAACCATGAATCAAAAACTGGGCCAAAGTGATTGTCAAAAATCAGACTTGCTTGGGTTGGTTAGGTTTCTTGTTTTGTTTTGTTTTGTTTTTGTGGTGCAGCTTTTTATTCTGCTTGTTTTATGGTAGGTGAACTCCTACTCCTCCTTCCCCCTCCCCTGCCCAAAATGTATTGGGCTTTCCCTTGGGGCAATTAGTTTTTCTCCCTTTATACTAGTTTGAAACCTGCTGTGTTTGTCTTATATATGAGCACAAGGCTACTTGTCTGAGGTATGAACACAAGGCTATTTGTCAACTTATGATGGGAAGAAAGTAGGAGGCCAGGGCATCTGTGTAAGTAATTAGAGGCTGAGTTTTATCCCCAGATTATGGACCTTGCTTTTAGAGACAATGTCTTACTATTTTTCCAGGAAAAGCCCAGAGGAAGAAAAGGGGTGAGGCATGTAAAAAAATTATCTTTCAGAGTCATAAATGATTTTTAAGCATGTATGTGCATATTATGTGTGTGTGTGTGTGTGTGTGTGTGTGTGCGTGAGACCAGTCCACTTAGTGTGCTAGCCCACTTAACTCATTTACTGGCAGGTCCCACCAGACCATGTGAAATCCATCCTTTGATCCTGGTCATTGCACTTTCTGATGCTTTTCCCTCTTGTACCACTTTCCACCTCTCAAGAAATCTGGCATTGTCATTTTGAACACATATACATTCATGCATACATGCATACATACATACACACATGTATTTCTCTGTGTGTGTCTAATCTGTTTATGTATGTACGTGAGTATATTTTATGGAGGAATATGGAGCTAATTAGAGTAACATCATATCAGTGAACAACAGTCCCATCACTCCTAAAACATAGCTCTACCTTTAACACTGATATCACTAGTGGCTCTACGCTTCTTGCTCATTGAGAATCCATTTCTAGGGCCCTTCTGGAGACAGAGACAATTGTTAGAAGCTAAATTTCACTTTCTACCATACTGAAACATTTCAGTGGAAACAATTCTTTTCCTACATTCCCTGCCTTTGATGCTATAGGTGAAGATTCTCTGGTCCTGGATTCCAGATTTTGCTTGATCAAGATCCCATCTTAGAGTCCAAGCATGAGTCATAACATCTGAGGAGTTGCACCTTCCTGGTTTTTATCTACATCATTTTCCTGGGGCATTTGTTTCCTTTTACCAAGGTGACACTTTGGGTTCCAAAACACAACCAATTGGTCAATGTTCTTAATCACTACTTGCCTGAAAAGGGCTCCTGTTTGCTGACAGGACTTTTAGGACCCAGATGTCACCTTTTATTGATATTTTCTGTTTTTTACATTATCATGATTATCCCAAGTATCCCTCCCTTCCTTCCCCAACCCTTGCTATCCTATACCTCAAATACTAATTTTTCTAGAGTGGAAAAAATGTCAGCACAACTGATGGACACATTGAAAAAGTCAGAAAATATGTGTAATGTGTAACACTTGCCAACCTTCCTCCACAAAGAGGTAGGCTGGGGGTGTCCTCTCATCTGTCTTCATTCAGGTTCTGCTTGAGCTTTATTGTTTGTTTACATTTACTTTTGATTTTTTTTTTTTTTTTGGTGTGTGGCTGTTCCTTCATTTACATTGTTGTAGTTACTGTATAGATTGTTTTACTGACTCTGCTTACCTCACCCTGCATCAATTCATGTAGATCTTTCCACGCTTCTCTATACTCATTGAACACATCATTTCTTAAAGCACAGAAATATTCTGTTGCATTCATGTGCCACAGTTTATTTAGCCATTCTCCAGGCAATGGGTATCTATTTTGTTTCCAATTCTTAGCTATCATAAAAAGGGCTGCTATAAATATTTTGAAGTATATGGGGATTTTTTTTTCCCAATTAATGGCTTCCTTAAAATGAAAGCCCAGAAATGGAGTCTTTGGTTCAAAGGGTATGGACATTTCAGTAATTTCATTTGCATAATTCCAAATTGCTTTCCAGAACTGTTGTGTGGCATTTCACAATCCCATAATGTATTAGTATGCTTATCTTTCCACAACCCCTCCAACATTGAATTTGTCATTTTTTGGTCACTTTTTCTATTTTCAGGGCACAAGATGAGACATCGGGGTTGTTTTAATTTGCACTTGTCTCATTATTAGTGATTATTAGTGATTAGAGCATTTTACCCTATGGTTGCGTATACTCTGCTGTTCTTTTGACGACCATTCATTTTCATATTATTTCACCATTTATCTACTGGGAAATCCAGACACACCTTTCTTTCCCTTTCCTCAATGCTAAGAAAGTCTGATAAATACTGTGTATTGATTAAAATATTTTACAACCCCCTCTGTCAATAACTCCATGATTTTTTTCTAGCTAATACCTGTGTAATCAATTGATAAATTAATAGACATTTATTAAGCACCATTAATATGGAAGGCACTGTGATGGGTACCAGGTACAAAAGCTATAGTAATTAAGCATATTGAATCTCTGCTTCTTTTTCCTGCCCCCCAACTTTTCTATATAGTAATTGAGTAGACTAATCTCAGGGTTGAACCACTTGTGCCATGCTGGTATCAGTATCTTTTCCTCTTCCCCCATTCTAGTTAGTGTGGCTGGCCAGAAAAGGATTCCCTTATGGGACACCCCAAAAGTAGCCGTCTATCCTCTCTTGAAGACCTCCAGGGTCAGGGAATCCATCCTTTACCTCCTGAGATAATTCCTTCTCTTTCTGGTCGGCTCTAATTGTTATGAAGTTTTTCTTGACATCAGACATAAGTTCAGTGCTTTGTTTTCCACAATTGCACCAGTAGAGTTTGGGGGAGATTAGACTAGATGGAAAGTCACATGATAACAATGTAGGGCTTTGTCGGGCTGCAAGTTCAGTATCAGTCACTGGAATGACTTGGCTATTAGAAAAGCTCACATGGATCTCATTAGCATGTTTCTGTTTTAGAGGGTTTTTGCCTCTTGTGTTCCTAGTGCTTAGCACTGGGACATGATCTTGGTGCTAAGATGTAGTCTTGGCACATAGTAAGTGCTTAAAATAAGCATTTATTCATCAAGTCATAGGTTGGCAGTATTAATAGCATCAGCATCCCTAGATCATTTGTGGTGTAGTAGACAAAGCCCTGAGCTTGGAATTAGGACATACCTATGACCCTGACCAGCTGAATGATTATGGATAAGTTAATTAACTACTCTCAGACTCAGTATCCTTTCTGTAAAATGGTGATACTTGGAGTAGCTACTTCACAGGACTGGTGTAAATGATTTAATGAGGCAATATATGCATAGGGTGCTATAAAAGTACCAACTCATTTTGGGGAAAAAAATGAGATTTCTCTTGTTCTCTCCTCTGGTGAGGGCACAAGTAGATTACTATGCTGGGCAATGTAGGAGGAGAGACGTTGAAAATCAGAAGAATATATGGAGACATTTGGCCAGGATAATGAGAAAACTTAAGTCCCTGCCCTATGAGGATTTGTCAAAAGACCAAGAGATGTTTAGTCTGGAGGAGAGAAGGCTTGGCCCGAGACGAAGGGCATAACTGCCATCTTCAAACATGTGAAGGGCTGTGTGGAAAACCAGACAAATACATTCTGCTTAGTCCCAGAGAATGGAACTAGGAATGATGAGCAGGAGTCACAGGAAGGTAGAGTTTGAATTGACATAAGAAAGAGCTTCTTAACAATTTAAGTTGGCACAAGGTAAAAAGGAATGCTCTAGGAGAGTGGCTTCCCTCTTCTTGGAGGTATTCAAACAGCAGCTTGTTGTTTACCTGGAAGAATTTTGAAGAAATGGTTTCATGCTTCAGGTAAAGGTAGGGTTTGCTGATCTCTCAGGTTCCATTGTATTCTAAGGTTGTGGGCTGCAATGTGTTTGTATATTTAGGACTACTCTCACACGATAGGGTCTTCATTTCTTTCCTCTTCTCCATTTCCCGCTCTCTGGGGATGCACATCAGGCCATCCTGTGTCTCAGAAACACACTCTGCTTAATTGCAGAATTCTCCTAAGCAGTAATGTCTGTCCGAGTGAATCTTGGCCCTTGGAGTTAACTAAGCAGCATCATTGCAAAGTTTTATCTGGTGTTTATTGAGTGCTGACAGGGTCCTGGGCACTGAGTAGAAAGGGGAAGGGGGGGAAGACATGCAATACTTCCCTTGCCCATTGGGCTTCCAGTCTGGATAATTACGGTTCTGGTTTGAGGGATGTTTGGAATTTCAAACGGTTGCACTGTCAGTGTGTTGATCTCATGGTCAGTCCCCAGAGTAAGTAGATTTCAAAAATCATAGCCATGTTAAGTGGAGAGTTGGCCGACTACCGGACTGAAGTATCGGATAATTGTAGCATGTCAGTCCCACAAGATGGCTCAGGAAGGAGGCCTGTAATTGACTTAAGCCACTTTTTTTTCCTGCCTGTTCTTTTAAACATGTGGCTGGAAAGCCTCCACTGGCCTCTTAGCTGCAATGCTAAAATACATTCTGTAACAGTCCTCTAACCCAGTCCAGTACAAAGACAGCATTGTATTCCATCCATTGCCCTACCTTCCCCCCCCACCCCCCCCACCATAACACATCAAAAGGGAAAGTGATTTCCATTTGAATTGTAAATTGGCAAAAGAGGGTTCCTAAGAAGACCTCTGAAGAATTCCTCACCTTTCTGTGTGGGTTGTGAAAAAATCCGGAAATGTAATTGTACCATCTCAGGAAGCTGGACCCAAGAGCTAAGACGTTTCCCCAAGAAGGTCACAGAGCTTAAGTATGATTGTTCATGAAAGTTGAGCTAGTCCCAGAGGTAGCAGGTCTTGGGCTCTGAAGATCCAGAAGGAGAAGCCAACTTGGGAGTAGGAAACTCAGATTTTAAAAAATAATAATTCAGCAGAAGCTGTATAGGGATTTCTTTATCCTTTATTTACAAAAAAAAAATCACCAAAACAAAACCTTTTTAAAAGGAATTAAAAGTATAAATATGTTTGCTGAATACTTGGGAACAATTTTTTTAAGATTCTTAAGTACTTTAGTCATCATTCAAACATAAAATAAAGCTCATTCCCATTGAGTCAAGGAAGATCTCTACTAATTAAGTTTCTATTATCTTGGTAATTCAAATTAACAAGCACTTATTAAGCCCCTACTATGTGCCAAGTGCTGAGAACACAAAGGCAAAAAACCAACAACCAAACAGTCTGATCATAGAGTTAGAGATGGAAAGAGCCTTAAAGGCCTTTGAGCCTAGCCCTTTTACAGAGAATAAAGATTTGGAATCATTGGAGAAGGGTTTGAATCCTGGCTTTCTATTTCCTACCTATGTGACCTCAGACAAGTCACTTCCCATTTCTGGGCCTCAGATGTCTTATCTGTGAACTAAGAGGATTAGATTAGAGGAAAGCTGAGACTCTAACTAAAAATCTATTTTCTTATGAATATCAGGGTGATTTGGTAGAATCCAGGGAAATGAGGCAATAAATGATCTTTTGAAAAGGGGCTCTGAATTAAACACACAGTGATTGGGGAGGAATGGACCTTTCTTGAAAGAACAATAAGAAGCCATTGTTTTGTCCTCATCACATTCATGATTATCTGGGTTTTCTGTCTCTTTTTTGGAGTATTACACTGTTATCCAATACTTAACCAAGAGTGATTTGCCAAACCCAGAACATTTTGAAAAATGAAAGTAAAACTTAAGTCATACTGAGACATTAATTTGATCAGGGCAGGGATTCCCAGACTCCATGGTGGGGGATGCCAGTTCAGGGGGAAGAGACCAGTGGGATGTGGAGACAGGAGAGCATGCCCGAAGCACCATGCCACCACAGTGGAGACCAGTCCCCAAGATTGGAGATCACCCCAAAAGGCGTTGGCCATGCTGGGTGCCTGGGAACAGTGGAAATAAAGCAGCTTTAAGCATCCACACTTTTAAGTAGCCAGGGCACACAAAGGAAGAAGACAGAATGTTCACTCTGCTCAGCCATGATATTATCTGTGTTGTCAGAAAGATTATGGGAGGGCAGAGTGAAGAGGGAGGCAGATAAAGCTTCAGGACCCTGGCTGAATAGCTCAGATGTGGTGGGCCTCTCCTATGTGGACATGTGTTGTGACCCCTACCCGTAGCATAGGGATGTCCTTACGTGCCACATCCACAAGGAGCCGTGTCCCCCAGGATAATGGAAGATGCCCATTTTCTCCTCCCACCCTTCTCCAGAGTAGGCTCTATTTCCTGCCAGGAGGGGAAGCAGGAGGCTGGAGCCAGAAGCTTGGCCACTCTGTTCTCTTCAGAGAGAAGGGATGAGGAAGTAGAATTATATCAATGCTCCCTTAAATACTGTTAGTCTAGGGGATGTGGTTTTTTGGATCAAGCTACATTTCTGATTGCTGTTCTTTCATGGGGAAAGGAAGACCCAAGCTTTATACCCAAAGCTATCCAGCAGATACCAATGAACACATAGGAGTTAGCAAAAATACCCATTTATCCAAGTCAAAGCAGCAATCAAAGAAGGTGTGCATAGGACAATATAAGACAATACATAGTTAGCCGAGACAGTCCCAGAGCTCATTCAAAGGGGAAATTCCCCAAAGTGTCTGGTGTAGCAAGCTGGGGATAGGGAAATGATAGAGATGGCTAGATCCGCACATAGTAGCTTCTTCCTAGAGTCTTATTCTCTCTTCAGCAAACTGAAGTGGGGTTGGCATCATCCATCTTCTCTCTAAAAGCTGGAAGCCAGTGGCACCCAAAGCATTTGCACAGGTAGACAAGGCAAGGGACCCGAAGAAGCTGCAGAACCTGCAGAGATTGCTTAGACCAAAGAGACTTTTCAGAGACTGAAGAAACTCCAAGAGATTTTGAAAAGACTCAAATGATGACAACTCTTTTTTTTTCTACTCTCGCTAATCCCAACCACTCCTCACACAGGGAAGAGCACTGATTTTCAGCAAGAAGAGTTTCCTACCAATGGGCTTTGGGATTCCTATTCCATTCTTCCCCTCAGCCAGAACCCTTTGCAGTCCCTCCCAAAGATCAGCTGGTGCAAGTTGAAAACCTGTAACTATACAGTATAAACACAAACATCAGCATTTTATACAAGGATGATTTTGCTGGCATCACAGGGAATCCCCATTTGGTACCACTGAACCTGAAATATAACCAAGGCACATTAACAGCACGTGCAATACACAGCGCTATACAGAGCATGACCTCCAAGGATATAACCATGTTAACATTCTTAACTACACGCAGGCCATAGCACATGCACATTTCAAAAGTACATGCATACCCGTAGTACACAGCAATCCATCATTAGCAACAAGCATGGCTAATTAGCAAACCAAAGCTAGCCAACTATGCCAATAACCTTGTCAATGGGCTCATAAGTAAAATAAAACTTCACTATAAGCAGCAGCCTAAACACAAAACAGCTAACAGACACTGTCTTAGCATGAACACAACACATGTAATTATATGCAAGGCATTTGTCCCATGGGCATTCTCCAGTATCATTGACTAGACAGGTATATAATGATATCTTCAGATTTATTTGTAACATTATAACTTAGCCTAATGACTGCTCTCATGGCTCTAGTTCTCTCTGCTGCTCTTATCGCAGAGCTGGTATTGGTGTGGACTTACCGTCAGGAGACTTCTTTGTCTACACCTGGGCTGGCAGCCATTAGAAAGTTTTTTTGTTTTATCAATATATTCCTGTTCTACAGATATGTTTGGTCAACATGGGGAAGTCCTTGAAAGGCCTTTGGAGCATGCCCAGACCCTCCTGGTTGGGGCACATAGGAGGAAGCAAGGCAGAGGAGCTGGGTTCGGCTCCTAGTATGGTTTCATACAGCCTCTGTGACCTTCGTCAGTCCCCTAACCTCTCTTTCCTCTGGGTTCTTCTCTGCAAAACGAGGGGGTTGGACTGGATGGCTTCTTCAGACCCCTCCAGCTCCTTATCTGGGGTTCTCCAACGTGACTGTTTCTGTGTCCTCTATCACACGGCTATTTGAGAACTTTGATTTCTCTGTAGCACGTTTCTTATGGCATTATGTACAGCGATATAAACCACCATCCCTACCCAGATAGAGATAATAGTCTGATGAGGCATGAAGTGAAGGGGAAACCAAATTGAGATTGGTTAGTGGTAGAGGCAGCCAGCTGGTACAGCAGATAGAGCACAAGAGTAGGAATTAGGAAGATCTGCATTCAAATGCTACCTCAGATGCTTATTACCTGTGTAATCCTGGGCAAGTCACTTAACCTCTATTTGCCTCAGTATCTTCATATGTAAAATGGATCCCCAATTATTATCCAATAATAGCATCTACCTCCCAGATTTGCTGTGAGGATAGGATGAGATAATAATTGTAAAGTGCTTGGCAGAGTGCCTGGCACATATTGATATGTAATTGTTAACTGCTACTATTATTAATTATTATTGCCTTCTAGCAACTCTGTATATTGTCTATGTTCCCCATTTGCATATTTCCTCTCTGATTAGAATGTATTCTTTGGTGGACAGACTGTTTTTGCCCCTTTTTGTGTCCAGACTTTTAGCCTGGGATAGGCCTTTTTTTTTTTAATCTGGCATATGTTACACACAACACGTTTGTTACCTAACATGGCCATCCTCTTCACATGATCTATGTAAAAATATTGTGGAAATAAAAATGTTTAATGAAATCATAAAAATAGCAATACTTATGAAATTTTCTCCCAGAAATTAATACCAAATTTGGTAAAAGAAAACACAAATCCAGAAGCCATAATTTTGGGGGTTTTGGAAGGAAGGTATCCTTCAAAGTACCCAGAATTAACCTTTTCTTTTGCTACTTAAAAAGGAGATTTGAATCCTTTTTATGGCTTTCAATTGCTGATCTTTGTATTAGGGACTCTCTTCCTTTACCAAAGAGATTATAATGCTAATTTAGAGTGGGACCTCTTTCTAAGTAAAAGAGAAGGCCAACAGCCAACCCCTAAGGAGCAACAAAACTAAAATATGAGATGTGATTTAAATTAATTGTCACATTCTGTGGTATAGAAATGAAAATATTATTTAAGTTTAACCTCTGGGACAAATTCAAATATTCTGAGTCAAATGCCGAGAAGAAGAAATAGTTGGTCAAAACTTCATAAAACTATTTCACGGAAGTTGAAGTCAATTTCGCCAAAACCATCAGCAATGTTCTCTGACTGTTTTAAGTGGAAGCCATAGCTCTGTGGAAATGTATTTTGTTCCATCTCTCAGAGTATTTTTTGTACTCTTCCAAGGCATGGCCTTGGTTCTTTCTCAAAATTATTGGGTTCTTTCTCAAAATTTCTCCTTTCTAATTGCTTCAGAGAACAAGCATAAAACAGTAGTCAGACTGACAGACTCCTCTAATTTCCTGGTTTTTTAATCCTCTATGCGTTGAGTGGTATAAATGAGCAGTCAATATGAAAAATGGTTCTGTAACTAAGCTAATTTTCTGAATTATCAGGGTATAAGAAAAAAAACAACAGCATATATGTGTGCTACTAGTATTACTTATACACATATGTATATACATATTATATATACATATACTCACATATATTTTATATATATATATATATATATATATATATATATATATATATATATATGTAAAACATCATTCAAGAAGTATGATAAACTGTATCTTAGAATGGTGCCACAGGCCACCAATTAAAGAGGTTAAAAAGTCTATATAAATCTTTCTATTTTATGGTTCCTTTCCTAAGAAATTTTGGAGAGGTAGAGATTAACCATAGATCACCCAAAAAACAAGCTTCACAAATGCTTGCTTCATTAATTAGGTTAGAGTAGTTTGGCTGCATATGATTGGGAAGGGAGGGAGGTGGGACATGGATGAGAGCATGAAATAAGAAATAAACAGTCTAGCTGTCCTGATAGTCACAGAACGTGAAAAGAACTAGATCAGGGCATTCGGGGTGTTGGGTCCATCTTGTTTTTGAAGATTCATGGGAAAACAAGAACTCCTTGGAATTAAAATACTTGGAGGAATTATGAGCTGTACTGCTGGAAGAACAAAGACTGAAGATGTAAAGCCAGCTTTCATGGATGAGCTGATGTTGAGGGTATTGATGAGATGAGGAGGAGGAGAAGGTAGAGAAAGATGAGGAGGAGGAGGAAGAGGATGGTGTGATAACAGTGATGATAGTACCAACCATAATTGAAATCATGATTTAAGATTTTCCAAACACTTTCCTTAAATTATATCACTTAATCCTCAACAACCTTATGAAACAAGTTCTATTATTCTCCTCATTTTATAGGAGAGGAAACTGAGGCACAGAATGGTTACATACATGAGACTGGTCAATCACTGGGTCCATACTGGAAGACTTTCTAAAGGAAATGAAACAAAAATTCTTATCAATTTCACATTTGATGAGTCAGTAATGAAGGAGCACAGAGTCTTTTATTTTGTCTTTTAGGTCTTGACCTTCTTTGGGTGGTGTGTTGCTCCTGGAAAAGTCACTTACTGAACCAGAGTTCTCCTCACTGAACCACATGAGATGGTATAACCTATATGCCAATAAACCATCAGTGGTGCCCCTTATATCAGAGACAAAATATACATTTTTGCTGCCATTGAAGGCCCGCTACAATATGACCTCAAAGTAGCTCTCCAGCCTCTTGCAATATTATTGCCTTCCACTCACTGTCTTTTTTTTTTTATTTTTATTTTTTCCACTCACTGTCTTATTCCAGCCAGTCTGCAATGCCAATTAAGCTTGACCTCTACTTGCCATCTCCCACTTCTGAGGATTCACACTCTGGCCCTTTCTCATGCCTAGACCAGCACCAATCCTTTGCTCCAGTTTCCAGAATCCTTCTTTCAAAGCTCAGCTCAGGCACCACCACTTTTGAGGACCACCTTCTAAGCTGAACTTATTCAGAGGCTCAGCAATCTAGAATGAGAGAACCTTAGAGGTCAGCTAGTCCAATTGCTTCATTTTAGAGATGAAGAAACTGAAGGTCAGAGGGGAAGTAGTTCATTGAAGGTCAAACAAGTAATGAGTGGATCTGAGCCCAGGCCTTCTGATTCCAAAGTCAGTGACCTGTCCACTGTACCATTCCAGATGTGCCTAGAACACTTTGAATCTCTAAGGTCTTTCCTTCACATTCTATATTAATGGCTCTGTGGACTAGTCATTTTTACCCTTCCCAGTAGAAATAAGTCCTCTGAAGGCAGAGAGTGTATCATATATATGCGTGTGTGTATTTCATATATATACATATATATATGTATATATAAAATTTATTTTTTAATATGGCAGCTAGGGGGCACAATGGATAGAGTGCTGAGCCTAAATTCAGGAAAACCTGAGTTCTAGCCTCAGACACTTACTAGCTGTGTCATTTTGGATGAGTCACTTAAGCTTTGTCTGCCTCAGTTTCCTCAACTGTAAAGTAGAGAAAATTAATACTAACTATTTCTCAGGATTGTTGTGAAGATCCAATGCTAAAATATTTGTGGTTCATGAACCATAATTCTTTCCAAAGACCACAAATGTGAGTTGTGGAGTCTAGTCCATGGTTTCTAGGTCATCCATCCATGTGTCTCAATCATGTCCCTCTTCTGTCCAGCAGGAGTCATGCCAGCCTATTGCATATGGGCACCAAGCCTCAACTGAGCCCCCCTCCCCCAATTACTGAACCACTTTCCCCTTTCCCATTAATTTCAGAATTCAACTAAAATAGTCAATGTGTGTTATCAGGTACCTACCCTGAGCCAGGAGCTCTGTCAAGTGTTGGTAGTGCGGAGATAAAGATGAAATTGTCCTTTCTCTCAAGGAGCTCATATTTTATAATAGCTTGAAATCCATGTCCAAGTGGAAGTTTTCGGGTTTGTTAGCTATCCTACCCAGTAGCCATCTCTGAGATATCACCACTTTCTACTAACAGATCGGGATGCAAGTGCAACACTCTACCACCTGTGGATGTCCTAGAAGAGTGAGTGGAATAGCCCAAATTGGAAGCCAATAATTCCTTTGTCCATTTTAAGCACTAACCCTTCAAACTAACGATGCTGTGTTGATGATGCCATAAGCTACCAATTGTTGAGAACTGCAAGTTTGGAAGAATGCTTTTCATGGCCCTATTTGACCTTCACCTGATGCCCATTTTACAGAAAGCTGAGACTGAAGGCAGTTAATTGACCAACCAGGAATAAATAGCTAGTAGGTGTCAGAGGTGTATATCGAGGAGATGGGCTCTTGTGAATAAATTTTATTATATCTCTGCCATATTTCTAGTATATGTCTGACACATAGTAGGTTCTTAATAAAGTCTTGTTAAATTGATTGATTTCTAATAATAATGGCAGATATGATGAACTTGTCTTTTCTCATTATTATTTATTAATGTTAGTTTCTGGGAGTACCTCACCGGGTAGCTGGAATATGAATTATTCCGAGCAAAATAGATTAGTCTGCCAGTAAAATACCCAATCCCTTGCAGAGTCTCCATCGTCTCTGAGACTGCTGAATCGATTTAATCGGTGTAGACATTCAATCGTTGAACCATTTACCAGTCCTGGGCTTCTCAAAGAAAAAGAGACAGGCAACTCAAGCAGTGGTGTTGCCAAGACAAGGCCGTTGTGCTTGGCTCCTGTTGCTGAAGTACAATCTCGCTACTGTGAAAAGAGCTTGGGAATTCAGCTTCTATTATAATTGGACCAAATCTTTCCAGCAGCTCCTTCAAGGGGGATATTAGTTTCATATGGAAGCTTCAGTTTTTACAATTTGTGTCTTTGATCATGCAAATAAAGGCTGAAACCCGTTTTCTGGTCCGGTCCCAGGGAGAGACTCAGGGACTGAATTGTTTCTGAATCATTAGGATGGGAGACCATGGATCACCCATCGGTTACATTAGGTGAAAATCTGGCCAGTGAGCAGTCAAGGATGAGCATATTAGGTGACCATAGGATTCCAAGAACTTCCCCCCTTCCTTATGTAAGAGGCACCTTGTATGGCTAGGATAGTACAGAGTCCGGCACACAGTAGGTGTTTAACTAATGCTTGCAAGCCTGATTGATGGGTATAAAAATCTGAAGTTTGTTGTTCTTAGTAAGTTTCATTGATGTCTTTATTTTAGTATTTTATTTTTTTCTGGAAATATCTCCATATCCTGCTCCCCACCCCTCAAATAAACTTTCCCTAGTAACAAAGAAAAGCAGCTAAGCAGATCCACCTAATAAAGAGCCCACCTCTCAAAGTGTATACAGCTTCCTGCCCTATTAATCTTCCACTTGTCTCTATAAACATTACTGTTGCTGCTTTTGTTCTGTTTTCATAAAATCTGAGCTTACTAATTGAGCTGTGAAACTCATTTCTGCAGATTTCTGGAGGAAATGTGTCCCATCTGGGTGTTAAGATCCTACTGGAGATTGCTGCCCCCTCATTATCCTTCCTTTGTCCCACGGCAAAGAGAGATTCAACTCCCAAGAATTCAGAATCATCTTTCACTAGAGATTCCATGTGATGAATGGACTTCGGGCTACAAGCATCCCGTTTACATCGCCTTTGTTCTTAGGCATTTTGGACGGGGTAAAAAATTTAAATGAGACATTTGGTTTGGCTTTCCACTAGTCAAACCCAGTCATGCATGATAGGATGTCAGGGATCCACAGGCATATTTCTTTAATTTTTGTTTGTGTTTTGAATAAACTGTATTTACACTTGAGAGGCAGCTCATTTCTAGATGCTTCTAAAGTCACTTTAGAAGAGGTTAGCCAGTGACTCGCAACCTTTTGGCAGAGTGTAAACTCCTGGAAGGCAAGAGCCATTTAAGGTGTGTGTCTTTGAATCTGTTAGTACATAGCAAAGCACTCTGCACAGAGTAGGTCTAAAAAACCTCTCTAGGATAAAATAAAATAGAATCTGCAAAAGCCCTCCATAATCTGGCTCCCAACTACTGTTCAGTCACCTTCCTTCTTTCTTTCATTTTTACTTCCTTTCAAAAATGTTACTTTTCCCATTCAAAGTGCCTGCTGGTTGTGCCCTGTGCCCATGATTCTACCTGTTCATCTTTACCAGTGCCATCTGGAGAGGAAGGCACTCCTTTGTCTCCTCCCTGTTTTGTACCCTTAGCTCCCCATCCTTTTAGGGGCACAGCTCAGTTGTCATCCCCTCCCCCAGTCATTAGTTTCCTCTTAAAATTATTGGAATTTATTTTGTCTTTGTTTATATATGTACCTGTCATTTTCTCTCAGCAGAAAGTAAGATTCTTGAGGGCAGGAATTATTTGGTCTTTGTCTTTGTATCCTCAGTGCCCAGAAGGGATCTGGTACAAAGCTGAGAGTTAACACATGCTTGTGGACTGGGAATGTGAGAGTCAGTTCCATGACAGGCTGCGTTTCTCCTGATAGGAGCCCTCAGTCAGTGGGCGTTTACAGAATAGGCCTTGATGGGCCCAGGAGGAGGGGTATCAAATCCATTATGGGGCAGGGGGAGCAGGAGGAGGGAGCCACAGCAGCTGGCTCCCATCTTGGGGATTTGCAAGGCCCGCTTTGTGGAACAAATCCAGGCCTAAAGAGGGCCCTGCTCACTGCTGCCAATTTACTTATTACTGAGTGTAATATACTGAGTTAAATCAGCCCCTTATATTGATCTTCTGGGGAGGGGTGATCTCAAGGACCCTGCCTAATGCTTGAGAAGCATGAGCTCAGTTGTCACATGTGCATAGAAATCGGCTTTAGAGAAAAATGAGGCGGAAGATCCTCCTGCAGTTTGTGATGTTCTGACTCTTGAAAAGAAATCCCAGACTCTGCACCCACGTCCTGTGCCACGTGGGTGAGTGGGCATGCCTCTGTCAATGCGTCCCAGCACATGAGGCTCTGGCTACAATTGGTCTACTTTCCCTCCCTCCCACCTCCTTTTCTTCTTTTCTTTCTTTCAATCCTCACCTTCTTCACCCACTGGGAGCCAGAGCACCAGGATTGAAGGGGACCCCTCCCTGCTTTACCAATGCCCCATAGCTGTGCTGCTTTCTGAAAGGGTCAGCTTGGTGCATGGGGCCCTACATTGAAGGTCCTGGGCTCCTCCTTTCTCGAAGGGCATTTTTATTTCCATTCGTTGGACTAAGTCAGCAGTTCATAATATCAGTATTTTGTCCCAACCCTTAACCTGTTCCACTTTCGAATGTGGCGCAACAGAAGTAGGTCTGGATTTGGAATCAGGAGACCTGGATTCCTGGTAGGAACATCTAGGTGCACCAGGTCTGGGGTCAGGAAGACCCGAGTTCAAATCCAGCCTCAGACACTTACTACTATGTGACGCTAGACACTTCACCCTATTTGCCTTAGTTTCCCCATCTGTAAAATGAACTGAAGGAGGAAATGGCAGACCACTCCCATATCTTTGCCAGAAAACAAACAAACAAACAAATGAACAAAAAACCTAACAATCCAAATGGAGTCACAGTGAGTTGGACAGGCCTGAAAGGAGTCAGCAACCACAGTAAACCTTGGTCAGATCACTTAATGCCTCCAGGTCTCAGTTTCTTTCTCCACACAATCAGGTTGCACTAGATGCCACCTAAGGCTCCTTCCAGCTCTAAGTGTATGATCCTGGGATCCTCAATTCAGATCAGAAAGTGGCTCCATTCGCTCTCCCTCCCCCCAATAAAGGCTGTCAGTGCCCTCTCTTCTTTTTCTGAAACTTTATTTTTGGTCCTACACCTCTATTCTTCTATACCCAAATGAGATAATGTATGAGAAGCACCAAAGGGCTATGCAAATACCATGGTTTTTGTTTTTTCTTTTTTTTTTGTTCCTTTTGTTTTGTTTTGGAACCAGACCTATTTTTTCAGTAAGGGAAACTTCTGGTGTGGAAACTCCCTCCATTGGAGCTAATCAATAAGTGCCTAAGACTGGGAGTGTCACTATTTTTTTCCAACAGTATGAATAAGAGTGAGGCAGCTGGCACTGTGGAAAGAAAGCTGGCTTCAGAGCCCAGAAGACACGGATTCAAATCCGTTCTCTGACACCCGCTGGGAAAGTCACATCGATACTGAACAAGCTGCAGGACTAGCTTGCAAGGAAAGCGCTGCATGGCACTCTCAGCACACTGCAGCTGTTGCCTGAGAGAAAAATCCATTTTTTAAATACGGATATATTTTCTAGCAATATCACATGGCTATAAAGAAGTAATTCTACAATCTTTGAAGAAGCAAAACTTAAAACGAAGTGAAGAAAAACATATCAGAGGAACATAAAGATATTAACCAAGGGGCAGCTAGGTGGCACAGTGAGTAGAGTGCCGGCCCTGGAGTCAGGAGGACCTGAATTCAAATCCGACCTCACTTGACACACTTATTAGCTGTGTGACCTTGGGAAGTCACTTAACGCCAACTGCCCTGCCCTACCCCCCCTCCAAAAATAAATTATTAAAAAAAGATTTTAACCAAATGAGTTATATGTGAAGAGAAATTATAACCAAGCAATATGCAATCAGAAAAGGAAGTGGGCCAGTTTCATGGTCAGGTAGTGGTCCATGAAAGCCAGAAAAATGCCCCAGCTAAGATTAGGCCTATTCTTTTGTCTGCAGTTAGTAATAATTTAAAACCATGAACTCAGACAACAACTAATTTAGGGTTAGAAGATTTCTTGTAACAGTTGCTACATCTCTGATTGGGATCCTGTGTCCCAAAATCCTACTTTAAGGACTCTACTAAAGAGAGAGAGAGAGACAGAGACAGAGAGAGATAGAGAGAGAGACAGACAGACAGGGAGAGACAGAGACAGACAGAGACAGGGAGAGACAGAGACAGAGAGAAGAGACAGAGAGAGAGATAGAGAGGAGAGATAGAGACAGAAAGACAGACAGACAGTGACAGAGAGATCAGGGGCATTGTGGTAAGTCTTGATCCCAAGATCTTATTTGATTGACATAGAAATTAAACTGGGGTCCTGAATAAAATCTGAAATTGAGGTGAAAACATGAAAACTAGATTTTCACATCTCCCAGTCCCCACAGACACACATACGTTCCTGACTTTATTGGGCTGCTTTTTTCCATTTAAATCTTTCTATTATCTGAGCGCTCTCTCCCTACACCCCTAATCTAGAGAACTATTCCCTTGCTTCTGCGTTAAAGAGCACTGATTTCCCAGGGTGCTTTACCCTCATGTCCTTACCTACGCTCCACAGGGCATGTCCCAGGTCAGGTGAGTATCTGGCTGATTGGTTCATTCTGGATTCAATTAATCCAATCAGATGCTAGAGTTTACTTTTGGGAAGTTGGGGATAGCCGGTACTTACCTGTATTTCCCACATGGTGTTTCGAGTCCCTGATGATGAATGAGATGGGTCAAACAGGTGGGTTTCGGCTGCTTGAAACCATGCTCTATATGAACCTGTTCTGCCAGGCTTGTTACTGTCAGCCTCCTTAACTTCAGCAAACACGGCACCTACAAAAGAAAAAAGCCTTAGAGAATGAGACCCAGCAAGCAGAAACCAGCCTCAAACACACAGATTGTTTTCTGCCCAACTCAGAGCTGTGGGTATATGTTCCTCCAAATAAGAGCTCTTTGCTTCACTAGAAGCCTATGAGCAGTCCAAGAGGTCAGGGACCTTGGCTCTGAGACAGACAGACTGAGGCAGCAGGGAGCCTGCCCAGGCCATGGCAGGCATTTCCTTTGATTACACAATTTGAATCACATTTGGAGGTGACTTGGCATCTGGTTTTAATTCAGCCTTGCAGGGTTACTGGCCTTCTCATACAACACGCTTATGGAAATCAGCTCTGTCCCCCCACCCTAGCCCTCTGGCCCCAGTGGGCAGGACAAGGATGGATGGAAGGTAGAGAAGCAGAGTTAGGCTTGTTGTTAGAAGAAATAAAGTTCCAGACAAATGAGGCTAGCCCCAAGAAGAATTAGCTTCCTTGGAGGAGGGAAGAGGATGCAGGTTCCTGCCAGGTCTTTACGCAAAGGCTCTATGACCAAAGGGATGTTACGGAGAGGGTTTTTGGTCTGGGTGGACCACTGAGGTTCCTTCCTGTCCTGAGATTATGTGGTTCTGGGATAGTTCTTCCCATTTCCTTCTGAGGAAACTGTGAAGCTTGCTTGCAATTCTGGCCTTCCATGTCCCCAAGAAAGCAACGAAGACTCTTCCTTGTTTAGGTTACTTAACAGGCAAGGCTGGAGCCTCATCTAACCAAATGCTGCGGTTACATAAAAACATTTGCCAGGGCATCACTTGAACTAGGGAAGCCTGGTTTCCTATGAGTTACACCAAAAGAAAGGAAATAAGGGCTTCATTAAAGCCATATCACCTTCAGATGCCCAGAAACTGGAAGAATTAATCCCATAAAAATGTTAAAACCACACCAGCCTCTCTCATGCTTGTCAGATCAAGTCACTGTTGAGGCTGTGTGTATGACATCCAGAGACTTGAGACTGGCTCATGGCCATTGAGGGAAAACACACCGAGCAAATTCGAGAATTAGGTCCCATTTATACTTGTAACATCCATAGACTTAGGAGCTTGAAGGAGCCACAGCAGCCCTCTGATCCAACCCCCTAATTACATAGAGGAGGAAAACCCAAAGAGGCAGAATGAGTAACCATGGATCACAGTGGGAGGAAACAGAATAGCTAGCATTGCTTTCAGTGAGATTCCTCAATGATCAAAGTCACTGGGGACCAAGAGGAAAAGAAAACGTGGTTGAAATGGACACATAGGTTTATGCGTCCCTCTTCCTCATGTCTCGTTAAGGATCTAGGTTCATGACAATAGCTATGTGTGTGTATGCATATATGTGCGCACATCCATATACATATATGCGTATAGAGAGATCACACTTACGTATTCCTTGCAATTAATAATAGCTAGTATTTAAGATTTGCAAAGGGTTTTATAAATGTTATCTCATAATTCTCACAATCACCCTCTGAGGCATGTGCTGTTATTATCTATATTTTGCAGATGAGGAAACTGAGTCAGAGAGAGGTTAAATGAGTCGTCTAGGCTCGCACAGCTTGGAAGTGTCTGAGGCGGGATTCAGACTCTTGACTCTCTGCCTAACACTCTACCTACTACGTTACCTGGCGTTCCAGTTAAGGCACAGCTCTATGGATGGTGACATCATGAAGAAAAAAAGCTAAAAAGGAAACAAAAGCTTCCTAGTGTCCTAGGCAGAATCCTGGACTTGTGGTAAGAAGATCCGTATTCGATTTCTACCTCTGATACTCATTGTCTGACCCTGGGCAAGTCACTTAAACCGTCTCAGTTTCTCCATGATAGAAAATGGGGATAATCCCAGTATTTAGCTCACAGGGCTGCTGTGAGGGTCAGAAGGGATATAATATATATATATATCCTTTCAAATCTGGCTGTCCTCTATAAATATGCTTTGTTATCGTTAGATGCAGAGATCCACAGCCCACGCCCTTGCTCACCGGGTGCTGGGCTGGCAAAGGCGCTCCAGGAGTCTGCATTTGGCAGCTCAGAAATCACGTCACACCTGATTGAAGCTTCCCTGCTGCTTGTTCCAAGCTCTGAGAACAAACCCAGAACCCTTTCTAGGCTGATCTCTAGTGATTAATCCCGTGTAACTTTGATGTATTTTTAATAAACTCCTTTTAATTATCTTTTTTTCCCTGTATTTTGCCTCATTAATCATAGAGAAAGGCCAATGGATTTTCTTTTTAACGCTAACTCTGAGGCAGCTGAGGACAGTACATAGAGCACTGGGCATGGACTAAGGAAGACCTGAGTTCAAATCTGGCCTCAGACACTTACTAGCTCTGTGACTCTGGGCAGGTCACTTAACTTCTGTTTGCCTTAGTTGCCTCAACTGTAAAATGGGGATAATCATTACACCATTCTCTCGAAGCTGTTGGGAGGAGCAAATAAGACAATATCTGTGAAGTGCTCATCACAGTCCTTGGCATGCAGTAGGTGCCACAGAAATGCTTATTCCATTTCCTTCCATTCCACAGTGCCTGGCACATTGTAGATACTGAATAAATACTTGTCAGATCGACAAATTAACGATGAAGAAGTAACTAGAAATTCAAAAAGATCTAGGATTTCCTTGATTTGTCTCCAACAATGCAGATCACAGCCCTCCCATGCCTGGTCCTTCTAATGGGAGAAACAACAGGTAAAGAACCAGGTAATAAGATACATATGAAGGAAAAGGAGGGTAATTGGAAAGGGTAAGGTGGGAGTGGGACAGGGGTAGGAAGACTGGGAAAGGTTTGGGATGAGTCTTAAAGGAAGCTGAGGAACTGAAAAGGAGAGCTGAGGGAGGAGAGTATTATAGGCATCACAGAGCCAGAACCAGAGGAGAGAGTGAGAGATGGGAGTTGGACATCCTGGAAAGCTAACGCCATTTCCAAACACCCTAAGAGAGGTCCAGATTCTGGCCTGTGGCAGGGAGTCTCCTTGGTACCTTCTTCCCGGTCAGTCCAGGTGCTGGTGCTGGCGCTTCTCTCTAGTGGTATTCTCTCTTGAGTTCTGGACACATTGAAGAAGGGCAATGATAAACCAGAGAGCATCTTCACCTTTAATGATATGTTGTCCTCTTTTTTGCTATATTTTCTTTCTTTTGAATAAGACATGTTATTCCAAAGCCATTTTTTCTGTCATGGGTCTCACCCAACCAAGTTTCCATGGTACCTAAACAGTTAAATTTGTCTCTTTGTACTTGGTACTCTAGCTCACTCTCTTCTCGATTCTACAGATTGTTTCAGACAGTTGTGGTCATGAGTTTTATCCCATTTTATCTCTTTGTTTTGTGTTATTAGACATATTTACTGCTATTCTAGATGTTTTAGCTACCCTCTGTGACAATTCTTAACCAAGGGTTCACAGATTCCCAAGGGGTTTGTGGATAAACCTTAGGGGTTCCATAAATTTGGTTGTGAAAAAATACCTTTTAATTTTTACTAACCTCAAACCCAAGTTTAGTATTTTTTTTTGATTATCTAAACCATTATTTTGTGAAGGAATTCATGGTTGTTACTTCACTCCCAAAGGGACCCTTGACACACATCCTCAAGAGGGTAAGAGCCCCAGCCTACTGTATCTAGCATGGTTAATATGCACAAGTCATTCTCTGCTTCTGCCTTCCTTTTCAGTTTAAAGCCCACTGAATTAGATTTGCTAGACTCCAGACAAATATGTATTTTATCAGCAAAGATATTTTAAGTACACTCTTTGCCTGGCCAAGAGCCTAGCACCCTAAGTTTCAAGTTGGGCTCAAGAATTCCAAATCCCATTCTCAGATTCTATCTAATTAAGTAACTGTTTCTACTCCTGAATCTGACTTTCTGGTTGAGAGCCTTTGTCATTAATCTGCAGCAGTAGAAGATTACTCTGAAAGTCTACAGTTTCTTGCCAAGAAGTTCATCATGGGTAGCAATGCTTTCTAATTTCATTTCTGGCCATATCATTTGTCTCCACCAGAAGTGAAGAACATTTAAGAAGTTTGAAAAGTCTTGCAAGGATTTCTGTCATATCCTGGATGAATGCACCAGGAAGACAAGCCAGCAGACCTCTCTAATAGGACTGTCAGGTGGGCCAAGAGGCCTGTCAGCACTCCATAGCAATATTGGTCTCTTCTTCCTGTGACAATGGAGGAGGTCTCACCTGACATCACCTGTGGATCCATATCATCCTATCTTGGATAGGATGCTTTCTCTCCAGACAGTCCAGCTACTTCTTCTCTGGAAGGAAGGGCCTCCTGTCTACTGTGGCAAGACTTCTCCCATTTCTCTTTTTACTTGGCATCCCATCTTTCTGAGACAGTCAAGATCTCTTTTTGACTATTTGGATAATTTTTCTTCTCTATTTGATATCTTTGAGCCATTCTTTTTTTTTCCTCTCCAAGGCAGCAGCAGTTACTAAGCATTCCATGTTATCACAACTTTGGCAATTCTGTGAGAGAGGACATGAAGCTTCTCTTTTAAATGTCCCTTATGACCTGCTAATTATATTTTTTTCTGTTTTCCAGTGACAGATGAAGTGTGGTGATGGTTGTCATGCCTTCCTTGTGGCCTCTCCTTGTTCTGATGTTAAACAGATCTGTAAGGAAACTGAGGAGGCCTGAGCAGGGGAAGAGAGAAAGTGTGTGGGGGGGGGGGGGAGCTGACCTTGGCTTTTAAAAATCCTCATTAGTGGGAGAAGCACTGTCATCAGTAGCACTGACACCAGCCAAGGATTACGCACTCAGGCCTGTTCTCTGAGGCCTCTCAAAGGTCAAAGGAATGATTTTAAATGCCTTTCTTTGCTACGGGGAAATGAACAGAGACAAAAAGAACTCATCACAGATGTCCTTGGACCATTTTTGTGGAGACACAAGGCATCTAAAGTACCCCATAAATGTCTAAATTCAGAGATGATCAGTTATGGTTAAGTGAGCATTTAAAGTTCAACATTACTAGAACTTTAATTTTATATAAAATTTATTATAATATTACGAATATCCACATCTTCCATTAGGGTTTGAAAAACACTTTCCTTGAAAGAAACGTGTGTTGGCTTTGGAGTCAGGCAAAACTTGGGTTTAAATATATCTAGGGTACTGACTGGTTCTGTGACCATCAAAAAGTGACTTCATATCTCTGGGCCCTGGTTTCTTTATCCCTCCAAAGGAACTTCCTGGCTTACAACAAGCTGGTTGGGAGGTTCAAATAAGATCATAGTTTCAAGCAAGTCATGGAAGCCAGGAGGCAGAATGAGGAGGAAGAGAATTCCAGGCATGGGGGAAAGTGAGTGAAAATGCACAGTTGGTAGATGGAGTGTCTTATTTGAAAAAACAAAAAACAAAAAACAGGGAGGAGGCCAATGTCACTAGATCCAAGAACATGGCAAATAAATGCTCAAAGAAAACTGGAAGGGTAGGAGGGGATCAGGTAATGGAGGGATGTGAATGTCAAACAGACAGAGGATCCTGGAATGAACAGGGAGATGCCAGAATTTATTGGATAAATGGGTGACATGGTCTTCCTTATATTTTAGGAATAAATGTAACTGGTGAGTGGAGGATGGACTGGAGTGAAGAGACTTGAGGCCTAGAGACCAACCAGGAGGCCTTTGCAATAGCCTGGGTGTAAGATATTGAGGGACTTCACCAGGGTGTGGTAGTGGTAGTGGGCAGTGTAGGTAAGAGGTGCACACGAGAGCTGGTATGTAGGTAAAATCGATAGGCCTTGGCAAAAGGTGGGATATGTGAGGTATGCCAGGGGGAGGGCCTTCAGGATGGCACCTAGGCTGAGAGCTGTTCTCATGGGTAATGGGAAGTTTGGAAAAGGAAAGCGTTGGGTGAGGGGAAAAGATGATGAATTCAGTTTGGGACATACCGGGTTTAAGAGTTGTGGGACAGAGGAAGAGAGTGGAGAGAAGAGAATGAGCATGTATACAGCTCCTACTTGATGTCAGGCATCGAGCTAAGGCTTTTGCAAATATTATTTCATTGATCCTCAAAACAATCCTTCAAGGTGGGTGCCATTCTTGTCCTCATCCTACAACTGAAGCATACAGAGATTGTGACTTGCCCAGGATCAGAGGGAAAGTAATTATCTTAAGCTGAATTTGAACCCAGGTCTCTTCCTAACTTCAAGACCAGGGTTCTATCCACTGCCTCACCTAGACATCAAGGCAAGCTAGGAAAACCCAGGTCAGGATTTCCAATAAGCACCTGGAAACATGGAGAGTTGAATAAGTAGATCTGAGAATCAGAATCATCAGCATGGAGATGATAATTGAATAGATGGAGGCTGATGGGTTCATTAAGAAGAATAATATCGAGAAAGAAGAGTGCCCAAAGCCGGGCCCTGTGGGATATCCGGGCTTAGCAGGAGGGACCTGAAAGGAGATCTGGCAAAGGAGACTGAGAAGGACTGGTCAGATAGGGAAAAAGAGGGCAAGGAGAGCACAGTATGACAAAAATATAGGGAAAGTCTCTAGGAGAAAAGGGGGATCAACAATGTCAAAGGCCGGAGAGACATTAATAAAAACAAGGATTAAGACCATCAGGTTCAGCAATTAAAAGATCATTGGGACAGGATTTTGCTTGAATGATAGAGTTGGAAGCTGGCCTACAGAAAGTTAAAGAGAGAGCGAGAAGAGAGGAAGTAGAAACCTTGATGGTGGAAAGCTTTGTCATATAGTTTAGTCACAAAAGAAATTTCTGGAATGAGAGGTAGCAGGGATGGAGGAATCGGGAGAGGGTTTGTTGAGGTTAGGGCTCGTCTTCCATGTAGGAGAGACGTAGCTATGTTTGTAGGCAGCAGGGAATCAGTCAGTAGACAATGAGAAATTGAAATTAAGTGCAAGAATGGCGGGGACAGCGAGGACAATTTGATGGAGAAGATGGGAAGGAATGGGGTCACCTGTGCATGTGAAAGAGTTTGCCTGGACAAGAAGGGCCATCCCTTTTTGTGGGAAAGGAGTGAAGGTAGAGACTGTGACAGAAAGCATTTGAGTGATGCAGCATGAGGAGGATACAAGAAGGGACTCTATGCCTATGGCCTTATTTTTTTTTTCAGTGAAATATCAGTTGAGAGGGTAAGGGGAGGTGGATCTATGGTAATTTTGAAGAAGGATGACAAGGTTTGGAAAAGCCACTGAGGTAAGTGGGACATTTGCCCTGCCTCAGTGAGGACTCACTTAAGACTATGTTACATAAATTGTAGTCAACTCAGTCAGCATGGTTTTGTGATTTCTCCATCTTTGTTCAGTAGGTGAGTAGGAGTGTAGGCAGTAGAAAGTGAAAATGATCCAAAGCTAATGCTTGGCAGGGCGAGGCTAGTGGCAAGGGACTTAAGGGAAGAGGAAAGCACAGAGTTGCACTGCTCGACCAAAAGGGGTGAACATCAGAGAAAGTAAGTAGAGTTCAGCCTGTTCATCAGGTAATGGTCTGCGACAGTACCCAGGAGTCAAGGGATCAGTGACAGTGAGCATGGAGAACAGGGTTTGGTGCTTATGTGAAAGGGAGAGATGGAATGAAACCAGACTGTGATCACATAAAGGAATTTCAGAGTTTGTGAACATAGAGGGGCACATTGTTGAGCAAGATCAAGGGTATGCCTACCTCTTTGTATAACTAAGGCAGAGTGGAGGAGTAGGTCACATGAAATAAATGATTCAGTTTAGGATCTGGGAGGTTAGGGTATTTGATGGAGTATCACTATATAAGTTGAAGACCCCTAGAGTGGGAGTAAGACTTGGGGAGGAAAGACTTCATAGTAAACATGCATCTGTGAAAGCTATTTGAGGTTAATTAAATTATTTATCTAATAATTTTAATATTTATTTTATCCTAAATTATTAGAGATTTGGGTATAAAGAGGGATATCTAAGTAACTACCACTGGAAAAGGAAATTTCAGCAGTTTGTTACATAACTAATATTTAATAAATTTGGGGTGAGGGAGCTTACTTGATTAATGGAGAGAACTATTGAAATGTAATTAATTAATGTAGAAACATACAAACATCCCTCGGCCTCAATATGATAAAATTCAACACAAGAGCAAGTAGTTGGCTGGCTAGTGACTTCTAAGAGAGTGTAGCCAGCCACAGAGTCTATATTCCTTGCCATATATGTAAAACAATCTGGAAAGACTCTTATGTAAATGTCAGTTATGGGAGTTTCTGATTTTTCCCTTCTCTTTTCTCTCACTCTTTATACCAATTTTGTGTCCATCATCATCATCGTCGTTGTTGTCGTTGCCGTCATCATCATCACCATCATCATCATTATCATCATCTCTTCAGTAAGTAAGTTTTCTTCAAGCCAAACACTCCCAGTTCTAACATTTGATTCCTATGGCTTATTGAGTATTTTCCTAGAAGGGAAAGAACTAATTGCCAAGGTGGAACGCCTCTCATAATCAGCTGGCTAAGCAATTGGATCACCAACTTATTCAAGCAAAAGTGAATATCAGCACCGAGAAGGTGAAATGATTAATATGGCAAGGAAATATATGTGCTCCAGCTCAACATATTAGAAGAGACTGTTGATTCAGAAATATGGGAAATGGATAAAAATAAAGCTTCTGGCTCTTCAGAGCAATTTGCAAAATGAGCACCATTTCTTTGATTAAGTTATATAATAGGTGTGTGTTTATACAGACACATGTGTTATATGTATATCTCTATATTTATAGATGAACATATATTTATTATCTATAAATATGTGTATATATATTTAGAGAGAGAAGAGAGATTGAGAGAAGAGATGAAAGAGAGATTGGAAGAGAAATTGAGAGAGAAGAGGGATAGGAGAAAGAGAAATACACATGTGTGTCTGTGTAAATATAAATATAAGTTCTATGTATATTTATTCAGAAAGTAAAAGAAGCAGAGAGGAAAACCAAAAGACAAAACACTTGAGCTCTTTACCAAGCCAAGAGCACAAGCTCATTTGAAAAAGAGCAAAAGAGTAATGGAAACCTCCAAGCAGAATCAAGTCCCAGAACAACAAACAAACAACAGAGAAATTTCAAAAGCAATAGGGAACCAAAGAAGCTCATAGGCAGTTTAGCATGAAACCCAACTATTCCAGGTACAGATGAACCTGGAAGAGAAGAAGTACATGTGAATTTTTGTCTGTGAATTTTTCAGTGGGGAGATGTTCTCAGTATCAATGAGGGTGGAACCATTCCATTTAGACTTTGACAATTGAGTGAATGATGTGCAATAAAGGGAGGAAAAAATTAATTTAGGAAGATAAATCAGCCAAGCTCAGGTGCTGGTGCTGGTTATGTATTTGTGGAAGATGTCCATGTTGGGCAAACAAAAAAAAAGCATCAATCCATTCTCAACATATTTCAAAACAAAGAAATAAGAACAACTATATAACCCACATAAGTACTTCCTCATCTTTCTAACATCTTTGTGGGAATGGTTTATGCAAGTCTGCATTCAGGCTTTCACTGATGATTTTTAACGGCAAAACACGTTCTCTTAATCACATAATGTCATTTGGTGTAAGTCAAAATTCTGCAAGATTTCTTGAATCATATGGAGACATGGTTATTTTCATTATTTTTTTCATTATTTCCATTATATTTCTTATTATGTTCTTTATATGATCAGTTACTGATTGTGTGACCCTGAGTAAGTCACTTAATCTCTCTAAGCCTCAGCTTCCTCAGTTGTATAGCAGAGATAAAAGCACCTCCTTCAAAGAGTCATTTGACAGTCAGATGTAAAAGATATAGGCAAAGGGCCTATACATGTATGTGATTACATACATGTGATTTGCTGTTGTTGTTACTACTGTCAACCAGGTAATAAAACATGGAGACAATGCTCCCCAACCATGTTCTCCAGTGTCAAGGAGGTTATGTAGCCTAAAGTACCAAAGGAAAGATACAGCTCATAGATGATGAGGTCCTCCATATGCTTTACTTTATGGATGATAATGTATTGATTGCATCAAACCCCAGGACATTACAGGAACTCAGTGAGATCTATTAACTGTTCAAAGAGATTGGCCTTACAATACACAGAGGAAAAACAAAATGGATGAAAAATACCAATGAAGCTAACTTTGGCATACATTTGGAAACCCAGAGCACAGAGTTGGCACATCAGGACACATTTTTGGGATGGGTAATACAGATTTTTAAAAATGAGTTTGGCATAGACTTGAATCTAAAGAAAAGTGTGGGCTAGATTGCATTTGGGAAATCATTTGGTGTTTTTAATGATCCCCAGCTGTTCTGGGTATTATGCTATTTTCTCCCAGTCGATGGTAAATCCCTTGAGGGCAAGCTTTGTTTCATATTTGTCTCTGTATCCCTAGTGCCTAGCCCAGTGTCTGCTAACTGGTGGAAACAATACAAATTTGTTGAAACGAATGTTGTCTGAAACACTGTTTTCCTCTTAGCTATCAAGGAAGGAAATGAAGGGATGCAGAAGGAAACAGAATCCATCTGAAAGTCATTTGTTATTCCTTTGGTTCTTATGAGTACATTTGAAAACCCTGGGGAATGGGGTTTCCTTTCTTGTGCTGGACAGCAGCCCTTTAGACACCTCCCAGGGCCAACAGTTCACTCTATTTTGTCCGCCACAAGTTATGGTAAACATAAATTCAAGCATGGTTGGAGCAGTTATGCTTTTTGAAGATTTTCTGTCTTGGAGGGTCTGTTCAGCATCACGAGGTTTCTGCAGCCATTGAGCTGTCTGTCACCTTCTTGCAGGGGCAGCTCGGCCTCAGGCTCCTTCAGGAGATTTATGTCATCAGGCCTCACCCAACATAAATCATCCCACCGGGTCCTTTTTAGCCATCGAAGTAAGTGCCTTCATCAGGTCCACCCGCACTGGCTTTCAGGTAGTGGAAGAAGTCACAAAACATGGTTTTTGGCTGCACATTCTCGAGCCCTTGGGATGGGAGCATTGCCTTTCAACAGCATGCACGCAAGCTGTCTGCATTATGGAAACCAGGGCATGCTCATAGGAAAATAAACAGAGATTATCAGTCTGCTTGAGACACTATGAAGCCTGATGTTGAAAGGTTTCCACTGTCTGTGTGAAGCCCTGATGAGAGAATCTAGACAAAGCAAAAGCTGGAAATGCTACTTCTGTCATTCCGCTTGATAAGAACCAAAAGGAGACCACACCTTTCCTAGCTGATGCTGGACTGCCCAGGAAAAGCTGTTTGTTTATGAATTTTGTTTTAGAAAAGTCAGACAGGCAGGCAAATCGTGACTTTCAGGGCTGGTTATGACCACGTTCCAATGTCTAGTCTACAGTCCTAACTGTGTGTGTATATTAGGGGCAAGGCAGGATGTTGGGGAGGAGGGGAGAACTGAGTATTATGGCTTTTTTAGGGTCTGCTGACAATTTGTCAGGAATATTCCATTGCCAGCTGTCTCATGGTTCAAGCGATCATTGGCTGCCTCCCTCTTTCAAAGGTCTAAGCAGAATCATTCCTGCCACCTGGGTATATGGTGAAACCAGACTGGACCAGAGGTTGGTGCATCATTTGTGATCTTCAGGACCTCCTTGGACAGCTGCCCTTCCCACCTGGATCACATAGGAATGGACTAATGAACTTGATAATTTATTTGTTTATAGTTCACAATACCCAGCCCCCAAAGAAGGTGAGGTGGGGATATTTTAGGAGTAGGGCTGGTGGTCTCCTCCTAGAAGCCAAGTTGTAGAGGCTCTCCCCTATCCCCAGCAGAGACTTCATTAAGTGAATCTTCACTGCCAGAGGCTATGCATACTCATGGAATTTGGCAATAAATTTCCAGCTCATGGAAAGTCAGCCAGACTCAAGGTTGGCCCTACAGTGAGGAATGAGTAAAGAGCTGACATCTTGGTGCAATGGGCAAGAGCCCTGATCTTTCCTTCATTGGTTCGGAATTTAATCTTAGCTCTGCCTGCCACTTATCACTTGAATGACTTTGGACAAGTCTCTTTATCTCTCTGGGACTCACTTTCCTCATCTGTAAATTGAGAGCATTAGACAAGGTGATCTCTAAGTTCTTTTCCAACTCTTGCTGTGCCTTCCTATGGTCCTATGAGCCTGTGAAGATGTGGATGGATTCCTCCCCTGCTCGTATTTCCACCTTGGGCTCTCTGGAAATCTATATTGGAAAACAGTCAAGTTTCTGCTTCTTTCCTTTCTCCCTCCTTCCCTCCCTTCCTTCCTTCCTTCCCTCCCTCTCTTCTTTCTTTCTTTTTTTCTTTCTTTCTTTCTCTGTCTTTTAAAAATATTTTATTGATATCTTTATTTCTCCATCACAATGATATCTAGAAATACATGCCTCCTCCCTCTTGACCTAGTCCAAATTCAGCTATCCTTTATAATAAACTAGAGCACTCTAGTGAGCGAGTCTGACAATGTATATGGAATCCTGTCCTAGCAGTTCCTTTTCTCTCTGCTGAGAGGAGAAGGATATGATTCTTCGTCTGTTTTTAAGTTATTCGCCACATAATAAAAACATGATTCCACCCATCCCACAAGATCCCGGGACAATCCTTGCCAACCTCTAAGAATCATTTGATGAGACTAAGTGACATAATCTTACTGGAGGCTGGTAAAAACCTCGTCTGGTTTAAAAGTCCAAGGCAGGTAGATGACATAAAGATCTACATAGGGAAAACAATCCTTTAGGAATTCAAATAAACAAATTTAAATAAACAAATGCTTTCTGAGTAAGAAGAAATCCTGTTGAATTTGGTCTACTGTGTGAAGAAATACTTATTGATAAAGAAATGAGGCTGCCAGCCTGTCTGGCTTTTTGAAATTAGTAAAGCCTCCCCTCTCACCACACAGTATAAAACATCAAGGTAATGCAGCCCTCCCCTGGACAGTGAAGGGAGTTGTCCTATCTACTTCTCTTGTGAATACCTCATTGTGGTTATCAGCTGATCCACAAGGGTTCATTTAATACCTAGCTCTGTGCTGGGCAATGCACATGATAGATCAGGTACCAAAAGAGACACAATGGATGAGATCTGGTATCGTTTGTCAGGGTTGGAACTGTTGAGGGAAAGAAGATTTGGAGCAAAAGCCAATCTGAGTAACCAGAGGGACAATTCCAAAGTTAAGAGACATATGTAACCTCTCTTTCACCCAAGCATGGGGAGAGCTTTCAGGTTCCTGAAGATGCTTCATTAGTTAGGTGTTAACGGAGCAGGACTGGTGATTGGCTGAGAAACTGCCAGAAAGAAGTAGGGACTTACTGTCATTTATTGGACACACACTTAGTGGGATGACCTATGAAGGAACAGATTGAGAAAGAAGCAAAGTGCAGACTTTGAAATGGTGGACTAGAGCCTTGGGGATACATAGGAACTTAAGCCCACACCACTTCCCTTAACTTTGAGCATCTGCAGCCCTGGGGAATGCTGAGAGCTGATTCTCTCTCAGTGAGATCTCTTTGAGCTAAAATCTTATCTCCTTCCCATAGGAAAGACTCATTTACTCCTGTGTATTCTCGGATATATCCTAATCTATATAATCTTGATGGTAGCTTTTTTGTTACATTCTTTGATGAAAAGATTTAGCAGCTATTCATATCTTTTTTTTTTCTTTTTTCTGTTACTCATATTTGGGGAGCAAGTGTAAGGTAAAAGCTACCCCTGCTGGTAAAAGGGATCAGGGAAAAGGCGTATTCTAAACCTATGATAATACCCTTGGAATAGTGTAAGTTGTATGTGTGTGTCTGTGTGTGTTTGTGCGTGTATGTGTGTGTGCATGTCTATATGTGTGTGTGTGTGTGTGTGTGTGTGTGTGTTGTCTTGCAAAGAGGTATGACCACAGAACCATGGAATTTCACCCTTACATCTCTAAGAAAGACATTGATTCATGTTTAAAGGGGATCAGGAGACTAGGGCTACCAGGTTGGTGTCTCTGTTCTCCTCAGAGAGGAGCACTAGACTAGAATGATATTTATTTGTAACCCTAAACAAGGGAGCTAGATGGCTCAGTGGATAAAGCACCAGGCCTGGGAGTCAGGAAGACCTCAAATTTGGCCTTGGACACTAGCTGTCTGATCCTGGGCCAGTCACTTAACCTCTGTTTCCCCCTGGAGAAGGAAATGTCAAACTATGCCAATATCTTTGCCAAGAAAACTCTACGAACAGTAGAGTCTGTCTGTCTCTCCCTACCCACCCCCACTCTGGGACCATGAATATTCTTTCTCAAAGCAGGAATCAAGAAGACGTTCTCTCCTCTCCCAAGCCCTGCCATCACTGCCCCCCTGCCCCCACAAGGCATAATCCACCAAGGAGAAGAGCCTTATGCAAATGATTTGTGCTTGGACCCTAAACTGCATTAGAGAAACTGGAGGAGCGGCAGATCGATAGAATTCTTGCCTGATGCCCCACCTGGAGACTTCATCAGACTTGGCCCTTGCTTATCTCTTCCCCCAGCTGGGCTGCTTGCAAAGCCTCCCAGACACCAGATCACATTTATCTGTGCAACCCATCAGACATTTCTTTTATGTATTTAGACACATCTTCAAGGCTTGTTGATTGCTTGACAGACATATGCAGAACAAAGAAATGATAGCTTAGATTTCTATAGCACTTTATTTCCTTCAAGCCTCAGCTACAGTACCACCTTTTATTAGAAACCTTTTGCAGTCCCTAATCTTAGTGTGTTCCCTTTGAGATTACCCCCAAATTGACCTATCAATGACTTGCCTGGACATAGTTGTTCCCATGTTGTCTCCCTCAGACTATGAGCTCCTTGAGGGCAGGGACTGTTTTTTGCCTTTCTTTGTATCCCAAGCACTTAGCACAGTGCCTGACACATAGTAGATACTTAATAAATGCTCATTGACTGACAGAATCACACTGTCAGAGAAGGATGGAATTCAGATACCAACTAGCCCAACCTAGACACATACAACCACTTCCTTAACATTACCTCCAACCAGGAAACAACCACTTCTCGCTTGAATAACTCCAGTGAGGGGGAGCCCATCATTTCTCTTTGCAACCCACCTCACAGAGGGGCACTTCTCTTCATTAGCAACTTCTCCTCACTGCTTACCATTCATTGGTCTTAGTCTTGCTTTCTGAAGATAAACAAGATAAGTCTGTTTCCCCTCCCACATGAAAGGCCTTCAAATACTTTCATATTCCCCCTTCTGTGTCTTCTCCAGAAAAACAGCCATCCCCAGGTTCTTCAGCTGAAGCCTATGAGCCATGTGTTATTGTCCCTGTTTTATTGATTGAGAAACTGAGTCTATGAGAGGCTACATGACTTACTCAGTGACTCTACCTGTCCATCCTTGCAAATGCATGTTCTATTAATTACCTTCCCACTACTACCACCCTTCTCATAAAAGGAGGTTGATTGATTGCCAAACATAAATTACTTTTCAGCCAAGAGGTAAGATTCTCCTCCTACCTTCAGTATAACACCATCTGTAGTTCCAAATTCAAAATGGAGAAATAACCTTTAGAATGAAGGCCCTTATCTGTGTCCCTATGTATCCATAGGCAGATAATATCCAGCATTATATAATATATACAGGCATGTTTCTCTAGCTATACATGAATATATATAAGTGTATATTTCTGTGTGCATATAACTCATTTTGAGTTAGGTGGGTGGTTCAGTGGATAGAGTGGTGGACCTAGAGTGAAAAAAAAAAAAAAACAACAAAAAACAGTTCAAATCTAGCCTAAGACACTTACTAGCTGTGTGACCCTGGGCAAGTCACTTAACCTTTGTTTTCCTCAATCCACTGGAGAAGGAAATGGCAAACCACTCCAGTATCTTTGCCAAGAAAACTCCATGGACAGCCTTTGTGTGCTATGATCCGCAGGGTGACAAAGAGCTGGATGCTACTGGACTGCAACATACCCATCAATTAATCAGCAAGTATTTATTAAGCTAGTCTGGCTTTGTGGCAAGCCCTGTGCTGGGTGTTGGTACACAAACACGTAAGAGCGACAAGACAATCCCTGCCTTCAAGGAGCTAACATTCTGTATGTGTGTATGCACTTTTTTTTTGAGATAAATACAGCCCACTTTAAAATTCTTTAGACTCAAATGGTTTATATCTGTGTTTTTTGTCTTCCACTGCTCCTTAATTAGTTTGGATTTCCTGCATTTTTTGACATTTGTGTTTGAAAATGATATTCCTCTTGGTGACAAACTGTGTGTGTGTGTGTGTGTGTGTGTGTGTGTGTGTGTGTGTGTGTGTGTGTGTGTGTTCGTTCAGGTCAAATTCATATTGAAGCCCCCAATCCTTCTGTTTTCTTACTACGAGTCATTTCTTCCTTCCCCCTACAGTTCTTTAACAAGATCTCAAATCCTCTCTAATTTAAGAACTGCTGGGTGAGGGAAAAAGCTTCTCCCAAAGCCTCTCAGAGAGAGCACTTGGGGTTTCCAGCCACACCTTCATTTCCCACCAGCTGCCCTACTTGGTTTAGACTCCATGAGCATCAAGCCCCTTTGTTGTGTACCCTCTGGTACCCCTCCCCAACTTTTTCAGCTGCTCTTTGTATATTATTTTTCCCCACTAGATCGTAGGCACCTTGAGGACAGGGGCTCCCCCCTTTCTTTTCAGTCCTTTTTCTTGCATATATCTCCAGCACTTGGCACAGATCCTGACACATAGTAGGCACTTAATAAATGTTTACTTATTGACCAGCAAGTAGAGGATCTACCAATCATCCCTTAATAGCATCAGGTGTATACAGAGACTCACAGGGAGGGTGGGGTTGCAGTGGTGGTGGGATATGTCTTCCATTTTTCTCCAGCACTAACCCAAAAAGCTGTTTAGATATTCAGGGGATGGGGGTAGGGTGAAGAATAAGGGGATTGGGACTGTTTGCCTAACTCTGAAGTTCACCAACCTTTTTCTTTTTCTTCTCTTAAATGTATCAACTCTCCAGATCAGCATCTCCCAATCTCTCCTGGAAGGAGTGGGGAGAGATCTCAGGTTCCCTGAAACTTGGTCTCAAAATGTTAAGGTTAAATCAACAGCCGGATGATCATAAGAGTGTAAGAATGAGCCCTCTCTACTTTCATAAAAGAGAAAGGAAGACATCAAGAGGAGGTTTAAAGGTTTGCTTTGAAAATGTTTCATGTGTTCTGTGGTGACCTAAGCTACTTCTGCAGCCACACCCAATCCCACAAGGACCTTAATTGACATGCCTGATAATATTGTCTTAAATTAAGGAAGGACAGGCCTCCCGCCACTAATTGTGTATACAGAGTGTTATTTAACCCTTGGGGAATTTTTCCTCCAAAGAAAGCATGGAATTCCATTCTGAATTATTTATTTCTCCAGGACTGAAAATGGAAGTATCTGGAAGAAAATAAAGAAATTCTTGGCAAGCAATTCATTTTAGTGTCTGTAATTCTCCCAGTGGATCTTCTATTGCCTCTCAGGATAAGAAAGGATATCTCTTTTTTTTCAGTCCACATATTCTATTTAGTTCAATGTAATCAGGATTTACTTAGCACCTACAATATGCATGGTAATGTGCTAAGCCAGCCAGAGATGCAAAGATAAATTTTTTTTTAAAAGTCCCTTAAGGGCTTTAAATTCTCTTGGAAGGGATACAACATTTAAGTAGAAAAGCACATACAAAATAATCTGAGTTAAGAGATAATACAAAAAACTAAGCAAATAATGGAATATGGAATTTATCACTTAAATTTGAAATTTTCCCTTTGTTTGCTTTTTAATGGATTTTTCCACTTATTTGGCAACATTTTTTCCCTTAGTACACCTTAGAGAATTTTTTGCTTCCTTATAGGCATCCAAAATGGATATTTTCAGTTAGGAGTAAGATCTGTACAAAGATTGTGCCAGCCCGGCTCCCTTTAGTAACTTTGGGTTTATCAAGGATATTCAAAAATGCCAAATATTGAGGAAGGAACCAAATTGCTAAATTCTTGGAACCTGGAAACAGTGTTTCTTCCTTGGGCTATTTGGTCGCAACTCAAAGTTCTTCTGCTAAAGTAGACATTGATTTTGGACATTTTTGTGATTCCCAATGACTGTGATGACCCAGCTGTGATCAGCATTGATCTCTAAAGATGCCTGCAGTGTATTGGTTGGATTCATTCTGTTCCGTAACTTGGGTACAACATCCGCCTGAGGTTGTTGGCACTTCTTTCTTTCATACATTTAATTGTTTAGCATCTCTGTAGAGAAGAGTTCTTTCCCTGCCCCTTCTTCATCCTTTCTACTGTTAAAATCTTGGCCATGTTATAGCTGGAATGACTCTTAGTGGTTGTCAGCCAACCTCATTTTGCAAATGAAGAAACTGAGGCTCAGAATGGTTTAGGTATTTTGCTTAGTTACACAGGTAAGAAATTGCAGAGTAGAGACATAAACCCAGATCTTATCACACCTACTCCTCTGTTCTTTTCATTACATTATTCCTTTTTATTAACCCAGGTTAATAAACATGAAGTACAAAATAATATACTTATACTGAATTTTGACAATGTCTGCCCATTTTTTTTATCCAAAGGGAAAATTATGTAATGCCCTTCATGATTTAATTTTTATATCTTGTCACAACCTGGTCTTTCACTGCAGCAGAGCTGAAGGAAATATAATTCTTTGTTTGGACTATTTACTACCATATCCTTTGAATAATCCCTGTTACCCCAGTCCTTGTGAATTCAAGAGAACTAACAACTAGGGACTACATGTTGACAAAACAAGATTTATAGTGGCGATATTTCTCATTTTACCATATATTTGTTTCTTTTCTCTGTATCCATTCACAGTAATTCTCATTAACCAAAAAGATGAAGTTGGTTTCCACTTTCTGGAAAAGAATTTTGCTGAAATCTTGATACCATACTTCCTACTGATGGAGCAGTAAGATGTGTCCAAATGATGGAGCAGAGCCAGGGTTCTGACTCAGTTTCTGTAATTGCTACTAAAGTCAATTTTTTACTTATCCAGGTAAAACTCAGCCTCTCTATCAAAGATTGAAACCATGTGCAACGGGAATTGTCAAACTATCCTAGACCGCATCCATCTGGGGCTGGCAGTGTTTACCCCTTTCATATCTTTAATTGCTTCTAGCGCCTCTCCAGATCAAAGTTCTTGCTCTAATCCTTCCCTGTCCATTTTTCCATCATGGCATATTTACCCATTTTTTTTTTATCAAAATGGGTAATCTTTACCATCTGGCTTCATAGGAGAATATAAATCTTCATCATACTGCATTAACATTAAATCACTTTGCTTCAGGTGTGAATGTCAGTATTTCTCTCTCTCTCGTGAATGGGAGAATCAACTCCCTTTCATTATGGGCCTTTCAGATTTGGGACAAGCTTTCCAGTACTTTTGGCAGCCTCGAAATGTGTATTTGGTGGTATTTCCACACAGTGTCTGCCCCCAGTCAAGAAGTCCAAAAGCAGGTCAAAAGGAACCTGCAGAAATTCAAAACTAGTCAAACGTTAGGGTCCCCAACATCATTTTGCAGAGTATTATGGAGTATTCAAAATACAAGGCTTCATTTTAAGGATTATGTGAATATGAAAAGATGCTTGATATATCTAATTATCAAAAGAAAGGTATTATCTATCTATATGTTCCTACATAGGGTGGCCAGGAGTTATGTAAAGAGTGACCCAGAAGCTCCATTGCTAGGGGAGATATATTTAGGCTGGCACAGTGTAACTGAATTCTTTTGGTATTTGCTATATTGGCACTGTCTAAAACTATGGATTTGGAATCAGAGGACCTGCACTATACAGTCTTCTCTCTATCAATCCTGGTCTTGAGAATTTCTCTGGACCTTTATAAACTACTTCTTTATATACAAAATGAAAATGATAATACCTGTCTATATTTCACAGAACTTTATATGAAAGTATTTTAATAAATTAGAAAGTATCCTACAGATGGAATTCATTAGTCTAATTATAATAGCAAATACATATTTTAGAATAAGAAGAAATATACTATGTGAGATGTAAATGGTATTTGGGCCTCAGTTTCCTCATCTTGTAAAGTTAGAGAATTAGCCTAGATGATTTGTTCTATGCCTTCCAGCTCTAACATTCTGCAGCTCTGTAAAGCTCTCCAAGTACATAACTCTTTATTTCATTTCTGAGTCTAGATGTTTGGTTGCCAAACCAGAGTCTCCTAATGAGGTAGTTTGTTATGGTGGAATATTGGATTTGGAGTCAGAAGTCTTGAGTTTAATTCCTGGTCTTGCCATTTATTACCTGTCTGACCTCGGGCAAGTTACTTGGCCTCTCTAAGCCTTAGTTTCTCATCTATAAAACAAGCATGTTAGACATGACCTTTGAGGGCCCTTCTGGGCAGGGCAGTAGATAGGGCATTGGCTTTTGAGTCAGGAAGACCTGAGGTGAAATCCAGCCTCAGCTACTTTAATTAGCTGTGTGACCCTGGGCAAGTCACTTAACCTTTGTCTGTCTCAGTTACTTTATCTGTAAACTAAGAATAATAATGACAGGTACTTCCTAGGGTTGTTCTGAGGATCAAATGAGATAACATTTGTAAAGTATTTTGCAAATCTTAAAGCACATTATTATTGTTGGTGTTGTTAACTAATCACCCTAAGGCAGGCTAAGAAGTCATTTTTGGATTGGTTCAAATCTTTCTAACTAGCAATCCGTGGGCTCTGCGTACACCTTACTTCTTCTGCAGCCAAGAGACAAGAAGAAACCTGGAAAATGTTTGCCTTGGACAGACTAATTCATTAGTTAGCCTAGTTTGGGCACTTTATAATTCTAACCTCTTTTTTACTTTGGAGATAACCCAGTGCTCAGAGTTGAGTGCGGAAACCTGATTCTCTAGTGAGGCCTCTCCGGGCCTTACTTAGATGGCTCTATCCTCTAAAGGAAAAGACCTCTTACTTGTTACCCATATGTTCTAAATATCATCGATCATTTAGAATGCCAACTGCAGGTGACTTAGAACTAGTGAAGGAAAGCATTGGTTAGAGGTACTGTCTTTAAAAAGATGGCTAACCAATGGACTTGGCTCTCCTCAGCAATACAATGCTCAAAGACAGCTCCAAAGGACTCATGATGGAGAGAGCTATCTACATCCAGAGAAAGAATTGTGGAGTCTGAATGCAGATTGAGGAGAACTGTTTGCTCTCTTTTATTTTCTTTTTTTGGTTCTGTTTCTTCTCTCTCATGATTCATTCCATTGGTCACAATTCTTCTTTGCAACTTGACCATTGTGTAAATAAGTTTAATGCGAAGGTCTATGTAAAACCTATATCGGACTGCATGCCATCTTGGGGGCAGGGGGAGGGGAGGGAAGGGAAGAAAATTTGAAACTCAAGAACATGTATAACTAAGTGTTGTAAACTAAAAATAAAGAATCTAATTTAAAAAAAGTTAAATGCTATTCATAATGGTGCCCTGTTGTAATACACCTCCAGCAGTGAAGTCTTTTAACAGTGAACTCTCCCAGTAGCCCCCAGAACACATGGAAACATAAAAATCTGATCAGCACCATCAGCTTATGAGAATATTAAGTCTTAAATACTCAGGAATTCTAGAATCTCGATATTTAACCATCATATCATATGTGAAAAAAAGAAAATAAAGTGAAGATTAGAAGCTGGCTAATTGTGAACAAAATATTGTTGTATAAAACAAGTAATTTGAGAAAGACTTTGTGTTATGTTCTTCAGTCCCCTTCTTCATCCCTACCTCCCAACCTTCAGTTCTGACTCTGAACTACATGAGGACAAGGGAGCTATGCACGTCATGTTAGTTTCTTTAAGAATTGACTGAGGAGATCTGTTTTAGAAATCTCTGCTTCTGAATATGGAGAATGAAATGGCAAACTCCTCCAATATCTTTGCCAGGAAAAACCCAAATGGGGTAAGGAAGAGTTGAACATGACTGAAAAACAACTGGGCAACTATATGTGTGTGTGTATAAACATATGTGTATCTGTACAATACATACATATATATATATATACGCACAAATGTACCCACACACATGTATATGCTTCCCATAGTAGCGGCACAATGACCACTGAGAACACTGGGGAATGAAGGGAAGTATGACCAGATCCTAGGCCAAGATGTAGTTGGGAGAGGAGGGGAGGGGAGGGAGAGGGTAAATTAGAGGGCAGTAGGAGTCAAAGCGAGCATTCTAGTTAGAAAAGAGCTCAGTCTTCCAGGGCTTGGTTTCTGGAGCCAGTGGCACAACAGCTGGTAGGAGGCGCCAGTGAGTTCTTCCATGCATTGATGGACATCATCCCTCATGCCTGTAACTCACTCCCTTCTTGCCTCAGTTTCTTTGAGTTCCTAGCTCCATATAAGTGCCATCTTCTTCTCTAAAGTCTCACCTGATTCTTTGCATCTGCGGCGCTCCCCCTCCCACATTTTTGCTTTGTGTATATATTTTATTAACCAGACCAGCCAAGCTTAGAGCAGTTCATCTCTAGGTTGGCGAGCCAGTGATGAATTTTTTCAGCAAAAGCAATTGAAGAAGGTTATTTCATAAGGTGAAGTGAATTTGAAATCTATAGCAGGGGAGAGAGTACCCACATCAACAAAATCAAGGATCCTTGAAATATGGAAATAGTTATTTGGTGGGAAGTCTATTAATATAGGCTACAATGCCAACAATCAGTTCTGAAGTCACAGAATGGAAATGAGCTACTATCAAACCTTTTAAATATGCAATTACAATTTCAGGACACTTCAAGGAAGGTGGTCTTACAATTTGTGTGCGTGTGTATGTGTGTGTGACAGATCCTTCTGGCATTCTAATTAAGCCTACGGACCTCATCTCGGGGGATAAAAAGTTTAGTCCAGCATTTTTTTATGCTCTCTTGTTGCAACAATCTGCTAGCGGCTGCTGAAGGGGTGTAAGACCCACCAACAACCCGCACACAGAAAGCTGCCAACAGAGGTTCTTTTGATCTGCTTTACTAAGGAAAGCAACTTAAGGAGTTAACAATCTTACTTTAATCCAGCATACAAATATCATTCACTTAGTTCAGGGGAAAAAAGCCAGCACCCTGAACTTCAGAGCAAAATACAAACAAAGTGCAAACATCAACAGACAGACCTTGTCTGATTCAAATCTCAATGCATAGTTACCAGAGTTTAACCAAGTCCAAACATCCGGGTTTATAAGCTGGAGGGCTCTTAACTACAGCTGCCCAGAGTATCCACATCAGCACTCTGCCAAGAGTGAGAGGCGTAAGGAAATAACTCTGTTCTCTCTTTTTATACAGTTTCAGACGTCATTAAACATCATCTGAGTGACTAGAACTTAGGTGCCTATCATTGGCCCTGGTCTTAGCAACTCCCCTTAGGACCCTGGGGGCTTCACACCCACACAGGCTTAGCACCTAGTAATTAGGGGTTTGGGCCTGGGGTTTAGCACCTAGTAAGACTCAATCAAAGACACCCAACTTAACTGATATTACATCTCTATATCTTATTTGTACATAATTGTTTGCATGCTCTCTCCCCCATCAGACTGTGAGGGCAGGGACTGTTTTTGACTTTTCTTTGTATTCTCAGTGCTTAGCACAGTGTCTGGCACATAGTTACATATTCTTAGGGACTAAATGCTTTAGAGTGTGGGTTCTGGGTAGATGATGGCAGCTCTACAATGAATCGCTCTTGTGTTTTTGCTTAGGTATGACTGTGAAAGCCTCTGCCAAAGAGACCTTTCCTATTCTTGATTTCACTCCAACATTCCTTTGCTAATGGTTGCTATTCATCCTTCCTTTCTGAAGAGGACCAATGGCATTGCAGATCGATATCTTGACTTGCCCATGAATTGGATTTAAGTGAGGTAGAGTGGCATGAAGTCATCAACCTCACTGTCTTCCAGAGTCATCAAAGTCCAGTGGTAAGACAAAAGTCAAGATGACTGGCTATGGCCCAGGATACAGTGGATGAGCCTGGCATCTTTGATGTCTGAAATGGAAGCCTGCAAGTGTCCTGAAATTATGATTGCATATTTAAGAGTTTTATATTAGCTTATTTTCATTCTATGACTTCAGAACTGATTCCTAGCATTGTAGCCTATATTAATAGACTTCCCACCAAATGATTATTTCAGTATTTCAAGGATCTTTGATTTTGTTGGTATGGGTATTTTCTTCCCCACTACAGATTTCAAATAGTGCTCTAAGCACTTCAGCCACCTCCATGACTATTGGAACATATTGTTCCCATCTGCCCATTCTGCCATGGGAAGTCTCTACATGATTGGGGTCAGGGTCACACCACTAGTGAATATCTGAGGTGAGATGTGAACTCAAGCCTTCCTGATTCCAGGCCCAGCGCTCTATTCACTGAACCACCTACTTCTCTCCAAAAATCTCTAAGGTTTCTCGCAGCTCTGATTTTGTGACCTGCATCATAAACGTGTGAGCTAACACTGCCAGCCTTTATACAAACACAATCAGTAAAAGAGAATCAGCCATGAATCTATTTGGTTCCCTAGTATCATTTAAAGTGATTAATGGCTAGAACAAAACAAAAGCCAAAGCAAGCAAACAAAAAGCACCTTTGTCCTAACTATGTATCTGGTCGTTAAGATGACAGGTCAGGGAAAGTGAGTATAGGTTTTATACTATGGACAGCTGATTGCTCTACTGAGGTTGTTTAGATAATTATTGGGTTTGTATTTTAATTTTATTTATTCATTGTGTTTAAAAGACCTTAGAGAAAAAATAAAACTAAAAACTCAGAAAATAAGTCATCAAATTAATCCAAATTTATGTAAGCTTCTAATATCGGGGTGGGGGGAGGGGGATATGTTTAATATTTGATGACAATTCTAGGGTTCTTCTAAGGGTAGCAATAATGAAAACAATCATTAGCATTATGTGGTGAGTGTGACTATGCACAATCTACAAAGAGTATGGCTCACAGTCCCCTATTGTTTTGGACTGGGTGTAATACATTTCAGTCTGTAGAGTACTGAAACATAGATGTTCAAATAACACCGGGACCCTGCCGGCAACCACCGCACCATAATCAGTTTCTAGAGAGGCTGTCCTGGGGAGCTGGGCTTTAAATAAATAAATAGGAAGAAAGAAAACAGAGAAGAAACCAAGAAAGAATACTCACCTTGAAGTCAGGGAAATGAGATTACTATCTTTCAGGATTTATCCTCTCCTACTATTTTTTTTTTAAAGAAAGGAACTGAAGGAAATAACGGAGGCTCCATGCCAAGAGCACATTGAATACAGATGGGAATTCCCATTTAATCTGTGCTCTAACTTCAGAAACTTCAGAAACCAGGAATTCATGATGAGAAACTTAAAGGGAATCTGGGATGCTTTGAAGAATTTAGGGATCAAATTAACTCCACAAAACCCAAATGGGCAGAGTGAGCACCTGGTAAATGGTAGCCATCAGAATTCAAAGATTAGGTGAGTCAAAGATGAAAGTAATAGGAAAGGACGCATGCTAAAAGAGCAAATGGAAATGCTAACATCAAGTGATGCAAACATTTCTGGGGGAAAAAAAGCCAAACTGAAAGCAGAAATAGTTGATAAGAGCTTAAAAACACAGAGGTGACAAAGTCATAGCTGTACTATCTAAATGTGCCAGGGCTTGGATCCTCTTTGTTTTGCCACAAAGGAGACCCTGGGTTTGAGATCAAAGGCAATGCTAGGGAGATGGTGAGCTCATGCAGGTCTGGTTAAACTGAGACTCTTTAAGTATGGACCTAGAGATGAACCATTTATCTGTCATCCAAAGACCAGACCAGCCAAGCTTGGAGAAGGTCATCTCTAGGTTGGCCAGTCAGTGATGAATCTTTTCAGCAAAGATTATAAAAATCAGTAGGATTGAGGTGGGGAGGTGGGCCAAGAGAACTCTTCCTGGGTAAAAAGAGGCAGAGGCACAGGCAGGACCTAAGTGGGTAGAAACCAAAGGCTAATCTACATTTCTCCACAATATCAAAATTCATCTGGCATGATGGCATGTCTGCAGCAGGAGTAAAGCTGTGGGTTCTAACACTATGGTGCTTTCCTGGATCCAGGTTTGGAGGGAATGAAGTCCCTTTGTTGCCTCCTTTCACAGGAATTTTTCCAAGCTTTGAAAACCTAAAAACTCTAGAATCAGGGAAGGATAAACAAACTTGCCTAGAAGTTGACAATCAGACACTGCCGGTCTTATTTTATTCTTCTGTGTTTGCATTCTTTGGTGACTCAGGGTCAAAGAGGACATTTTTATATTTTGTGTGTATTTTTCTTTTCATGTTTTGCTGGTTGGTGGATGATTTTATCCCCCACACCAGTTTGGGTAAGTTTTTTTTCCCTCCTTATATTTATAACAACCTGACAGGGCAAGTGTGTTTATTTCTTTGCACACTGATGAGTGCCTAGAATGTCATTACCTCTTTTTAGGTGTTGCTGCAACCTTGGAAGTTACCCTTCTCCTTACTTCTCTGCCCCCTTTTTCTGAATTGTTCAAACTTTTCTCCATTCCAATTCAAAGTTGGACTAAATCTGCATGGTTTCCCATGTGCTCTGAGTTTACCTCCACTTAATAAATCATTAAGTTTTACTTGCAGAATTAGCCGACTAGCATCCTTTGGCGAACATGTGCCTTCTTTCTCCTCCATGTGCCCTGCCCCCAAACCCCCCATCTACAAGCTTGTTATTTCCATTTTGGGTCAACTATCAGACCCACTAATCCCACTTGTTTTGGGGCATACAGTGGGCATGGAGGTATCGATAGTGACCAGGTAAATCCCACAGAGCTCATCAGAACTTCAGTCAAAGTTCTTTTAGCAAAGACAAAGTCCCTTGCCCCACCCCACGATGCCTGGCCCCTTTCACTTTATTTATGTTTTGCATTTTCTCCACTGTAACATGGCAGCCAACTTCAGAAGGAATGTCAATGAGGCCCGGGTTGTGTGGAGGAGGCTGCCAGTTCACTGGCCTGGGGACTTATTTACAAAACCAATTTTATATCCCATGTTTCCTTCCAAGCCACTTCAGGGAAACCTTGTCTCTTGAATTTCACTGAGACTTTTATTAAGGGGGAATGGTGAGGATTAAGGGCTTTGGGAAAGAAAATGCCCAGGGCTGGTTAAATGAGGTACTCATGATGGTGCTATTGGTTGTGATCAATGAAAATACATGTCATCCAAAGAAGTCCCAAATCAGGTGCCACCTCCTCCAGGGAGGCTTCTTGAGTCTCCAACTTTGTCTGAATAAGCTATTCTTCTACACATTACATTTTATTTACTTAACTGTTTATATTTTGTCTTCCCCAATAGATTTTCTCTTTGTGCCCCTGCACCAATATGTTATTTGTTGTAAAAATACCACAAATGGATGGTAAATTGGGCCCAGAAGTGAAAAGGAGAAGGAAAAAGGGCTGAAATGCCATCAAGAAATGAAACAAAGGCCTGTCTTTTAAATACCTTTTATAAATAAAATACTTTTAAATACCTTTTAAATACCTTAAATGCAATATTCTGTATGGTTGAAAATAATAACACACTACAATTTCTAAGGAACTAATCACCAAATCCAATGACTCTCTTTAACCCTCAGCCTCTCAGCTAAACATGGCATTATGGACAGCCTTTTTGAATATTCTGTCCTCTCATCGTTTTCTCCCTTGGTTCTCCTTTTAATCTGACCACTCATTCTCAGTCTCCTTTGCTGAATTTTGATCCACTAGGCCTACTTATTGTCAGAGTTCCCCAAGACTCTATCATGGGCCCTTTTCTTTCTTTGCTTTACCCTCAGTCTGCTGAACTCATCAGTTCCCACTGGTTCAGTGAACTCTATGCAGATAATTTCCATGTCTGTATACCCAGACCTCCTATCTCTCCTGAGCTCTTGCCCTATATCACCAAGTTGTCTTTTAGATGTCTAAAAATAAATGTCCTACAGGCATCTCAAAATCAACAAAGCAAAACAGAATACCTTATCCACATACCTCCTCCCCTCCAATCCAATCCTCTTCCAAATTTCCCTATTTCAATCAAGATGCCCATAACTCTTGCAGGCACTCAGGTTTCTGTAAGTCACCAAAGTGGATATTGGAGATGTAGGTGACATTTGTGCTCATGTCCAAGAAGCAAATGAACTGATGTGTGGGAGATGAAGGCAACTGGTCCTGTCATCACTGGGGTCCAACCAGCTGAACACCTTAGAAGAAGAAGAAGAAGAATGAGTACATGAGTTGAAGGACAATATGGGAAAGGAGAAAATGGAAATTCTTCTCTCCTCTCTTTTTAGGAGGGTGCATAGATAAGGCACTGTTCATCCTGAAGGGGGGACATCAAGCTTATGGAGGTTAACGCAGAGTGTGGGCTATATTTGAAAAACAAATAGTAAACCCCTAGAAGGATGGATGGCTTTGGTTTATTTACAGAGGTCAAGGAAAATCCTGTAGTCTCAGTGTCCTTGACATGCTTGGGTGGAGCAGCAACGACATAGTGCCTGAAGAAAATCTGTTTGTGCCAAAGTTCTGACACTAACTAGCTGGGTGTCATGAGGCACATGGCTTCCCCTCCCTAGGCCTCAGTTTCTTCATCTGTTTAAACAAGGTGGATTCATAAGGTTTCTGTTTATCTTTATAGTTTTATGATGATGCTATAACTTAGTTGAGGGTTTCACTAATACTTGCTTTCAGCCAACATGGTTCTGGGCTTGGGTGTGAGCCAGAGGATGGTCATTCTTTGATACCTTGGCCAAAGCACAGCTGTGTGCAAATATAGGTAATAAGAGATGATAGGAGACTCTTCCATTCATCAAGCTCTTTGAAGGATGTTCGAGAAGAGAGCATAAAAGATTCTTTTGGCATCCTCAGAGCCTAGCATAATGCCAGGCACATAGTGGGCACTTAATAAATGTTTATTGAGTTGGAAGACAAAAATCCCTGAAGGGTTCCCATGAATACTCCAGCATTCTTGATCTACCACCCCCATCCTCAACTAGGACTATGAACCCACCACTTTGGGAGGAGAGAAAAAGAGATGAAGAGACAAAAGAGGCATTTTTTCAGTCATGTCCAACTCTTCGTGACCCCATTTGTGTTTTCTTGGAAAAGATACTGGAGACAGGTAGGTCATACATTTCTTAAGAACTATGTGCTTATACTGGGAATAGCAATGCAAGCAAGACATACAGTCTCTAACCTTGAAGAGTTTACATCCTAATGGGAGAAGAGAAGACATGAAGGTGGTGAGCGAAAGGGGGAGGTGAGAAGCAAGGGAGGAAGAGGGTGTACTTGCAGGGGTATGGTGATGAGACAGTTATGATGAAGGCAGGAGCCCTGAGCAAGGGAAGGAGAAAGCTGACCTCTCAGAATGGGTGTCCCCAGGGGTGGAATCCAAGTTTATGATGGAGTAGAGATGGTCAGAAAGTAGAGCCATGGTCAGGAGTGTGGCAACAGGAAAGCAGGCTGGAGAGACTCATATGAGTAAGACTAGAAGGTTAGTTCACAACATTAAACACTTTCTCATAAATCGTAGGATTAAAGTTACTTGAAGGTGAATCACAGAATCTTAGGTAAGAAGGGACTGCATTTCAACAAGATTCCCCCTCACAATGCTCCTGATTAGGGGCCACCCAACTTTGGCTTGAAGACCTCCAGCAATGGGGAACTTACTAGCTCTGAAGGGAAATGATCTTACTTTGGAAAAGAAGCAGGAGATGAACCCCAGTGCCTATTTCTTTGTTCATAATTCACTGTGTTCGAGTGTTTAACAAATATTTCCTGGGCTTGGAGGGAAGAACCAGGTTCATCAGCCACACAATGAAGTTAGCCAGTGGGCTTTCAGTTATAGCAGCTGTCCCATCTAATGCCTCAAAACTGGCTGAGACATATATGACTACTGAAAAACAGTCCCTTTTCAAGGATTACAAAACAAGGCTGTAAGAAGGGGCTTTGGAGAGATGAGGTATTGGTTAAGTAAGTCTCTTTGGGCAAAGAGCTAAGCAGGTGCATGAAATAAAGCAACAATGAGGCAAGGAAGAGGGGGATGTAATCACAGAATGGATGTGACAAGAGTAGAGGGGCCTCAAAGACCGTACTCTTCCCAGAAGGCAAGAAAGCAGGACCAAGGCGCGTGAACAGAGCTTGACCCGTATTTGTTAGGAAGTAGATGAAAGTTTCTCTGCAGTCACATCAGCACAAATCATGGGAGCTAATGGGCAGGTCACCTGAAGCAACAGTCATAAGTCATTGTGTGAGTTTATTTTCCCTACTACAATCCAAGGAGGACCGAATCCATTCAGAGCCCTTGCTGGGCCTGCAGGAATGATAGGAGGCCTCTGCTAGTGGGTCACAGCCAGGGCTATATTTATCCAGTGGTGAAATATGGTGGGGGAGCAGGGAGCTGGTTAGCTTCCAAAATCATGAAATATAGCATTTGGCTATTCCTGTGGATGAGCAGAATGAAATCCTGTTTGGGCCTTGTTTGGGTAGCTGTATTTTGCATCAAACCTACCTGAGGATGAATGGGAACTGTCATTGGTAAGTCTCTGATTTTTTTTCTCCTGCTCCTGGAAACTATCCATGGCTGAACTCCCCAAACATTTTGCCTAACAGAAAGGGATATCTGGATCACTCCAGAGAGAAGTTTCTTTCAACACAGGCCATCTCACCAGGGAAGGAATGGCCTAATGTCTGTGTTAGCTTCCCCAAGCCAAGTCAGTCATAGTGGGCTCCCTGAAGGCTTTCTCAAGGGATTGCTGCCAGTTTCCATTGTCATTCTGGAGTTAGAAAGAGGCCCACCAAGTAGCCCTCATCAAGTTGCATTTTCTCCCTCTGGGTCCTGTTAATATTTAATAAATGCTTCATAAAATGAATTGTGCCCATCCATTATTTGGTTAGCCTCATCACCTGAGGGTATATTTGTGTGTGTGTGTGTGTGTGTGTGTGTGTGTGTGTGTGTTATTTTCAGACTCCCCCCCATTTAATACTTCATTATTAATTTCAGTGAGTAATCCCAAAATGAGACTTTTTTAAACTATGATTTTGTAAGGGTTTAAAGGAAAAGGTTGAATTTCACAGAAGAGACATTAGCTTACTTTGATCTGGGTCTAATGACAATAACTTATCTAAGGCCCGACAAGCTCATTCAACATTGGCCAAAGTACTCATCTTGGTGAATACCACCAAATCACACTTCAATAAGCACCTCCTCCTCCTCCAGGAAGATTTGTCAGGCACTCACATATTCACAGGGCAGCTTCGGATCCTGAGGCATATGGAACAAATGACATAGGCCTCGTTCTGGCTTCTTGGGAGCAAAGTCAATGAAAACCAAGAGTTTTCTGCATGCAGCGTCTCTCCCAAAGGTGTCCTTCAGAGTGATTCATCATGTTTTTCCTCTTTCTACACCCATGATAAGGGGAGATGGGTGAAAGGGGGATGGAGCTATGAAGTATAGTGATAAAGGTCAGTGGGTGCTACCTGCAGTTGGAAGGGTGACATGATTTCTGCACCTATATCAAGCTTCTGGAGGCTGGTGAAGATGGATGCTGGTGAAGGCTATGTGGAATCAAAGTTATGTCTGTATAGATCACCCAAAATGGATTACAGAAAACTATAAAGCAGGAAAAATGAAGCAGATGAGGCATGCCTGTTGTCCAGAATAAGGTGGATTCTTAGATGGACAAACACATAGAGCAGGTGAATCTTATTTATAAAGGCAATATGTACATGTGGATAATAATTTATAATTTCTTTTATTGTTAATGATTTGGAACAATCTTTCATCTTATCTGCCATTTGTATTTTTTTAAACTTTGTTCATATTCTTTAACCACTTTGTCTTTGGGGAAATGGTAATTGGTCCTATTTATTTGCATTAGTTCCTATGTACAGGGGGTCCCAAAAGTCTTAGTGTGGTTTTAAACTTTAGTCGATTAGATTTAACTAAGACTTAAGTTTCTAAAGCTTAAAACTGTAATAAAACTTTAAGGACATCATGATCTTAGATATCAGATCTTTATGAGAGGCATTTGATGCAATTTCCCCCAATTTAAAGCTTCCCTTTTATGTCAGTTACATTAATTTTGTTTATGCAAAGCTCTTGAATTTCAGTAATCAAAATGCTCTAAAATCAAAATTATTATCAAAAGATAAAAATCTTTTGTGACTATCTCTAGGTCTTCTGGGAAGTCAATCAATCAGAAACATTTACCAAGCATTTACTAGATGCCCAGGTACTATGTTAGACAGTGGGGATGAATATAAAGGCAAACGTGAAGTAGTGCCTATTGTCAAGGAATTTATAACCGATCTGTCTCCGATTAGAGCTGCAAAAGGTGCCAGGTTTGATTAATAACAATAAATAGCAAAACAACTTACAACAATGACCTCATTTTATCCTTATTGTGCTGTGTTTGTCCTTCATTCTCAAAGAGGACCATGGCATCGGGGAGATGAGGACGTGACTGCAGTTGGCTTGGATCTGAGGGAGGGAGGGTTGTGCAAGGTCACCAGCCTCACCTTCTCCTCCTGAGCCATCTGGGTCCAATGGCCAGATATTCACCAGGATGACTGGAGATGGCTCAGGATGCAACAGGAGACCCTGGCCCTTTCAGGCTAAGGCCTTTTCATGTACTCACTTAGAGTGAGGTAACGCCCATTCAGTGAGTCAAGGGACGGCTCGTTTTATTAGAAAAAAGAAAAAAATCAAGCTGAGAGGGGAAGATCCTCAGGGCTGCTGTTCCAAAGAGAAACAGTTACCATAGACCTTCACTCTAAGCCAGGAGGGTCCACAATACAGTCATTAAGAGGAGCTTGGACAGGGACCTAATGTGGCTCAATCCATGAGCTTCAGAGTGAACTGGGTTTGAGGTTTTGAGAAAGAGAGAGAGAGAGAGAGAGAGAGAGAGAGAGAGAGAGAGAGAAAGGAAGGAAGGAAGGAAGGAGGAAGGAAAGGAAGAAAGGAAGGAAAGAGAAAGAAAGAAATAAGGACCCTGAGAAGTAGGTGCTATTATTATGCCAATTTTACAAATGAGTAAACTGAGGCAGACAGAGGTTAAGTGATTCGTCCAGGGTGACACAGCTAGTAAGTGCCTGAAACAAGATCTGAACTCAGGTCTTTCTAACTCCAGGTTCAATGGCCATATGCACTATTCCACTTAGCAGCCCTGGTTTCCATATAATTTAAAGGAAAAAGAATTAATATTCAGGTGCATAACTATTTTGAGCATATTGAACTGTTGCCTATTGACTCTGACCTGGGTTTAGAATTGAACACAAGAGGAAAAAAGGAGACTGGGTTGTTTTCAAACTGAGCAATGCTTAAATGACCCCGAAGTTCCCTCTTAACCAAAGACTCATATTTAAAGCAATATTCTTTTGGCCATAATGTCACGAAATAGTCACAAGCATCAAAGAATCAAAGATATGTGTCACTGAAGAGACAGCAGGGAAGTAAACGATGGGGGTAGATAGGCTGTAACATTTTTCTGAAAACATTTTGTCGAAGAAGCATTGTAAAGGATCCCTGGAGAGACGTACAATTGGAAAGGGAGGTTGTCTAGTCACATGCATCAAAAGCTTGAGTTTGTCAATCAGCAGTCTATGGGCTATTTCCTGTCTGATGAGGTTAAAGAAAAATGATGATGATAGGGAACCATATGTTTTTAGGGGTGCTTGAAGACCCCAAAATACCGACACTCTGGATCCTGCCAATTGAATTTGACTCAAGCCTTCTCAGCCAAGGAAAAAGACGAAGTTTATTAAGCATTTGCCATATTGGGCTGTCTTAAGAAATCCAGCTCTTTGTGATGCTTGCTTTCACAAGCTGGCCAGATTCAATCTACATAGCTAGACTGAATCTGAGTGCCTTCATGGAGGCAAGATGGAGATTATATACAGAAAGATTGTGGGAGAGATCTAGGGCTGGTCAAGTAGTCTGGTGTGACTAGAGGAGGGGGTTAGGGAGGGTCTTGAGGAGGAGTCTAAGGAGAATCTTGACGGGACTGGGGTGACTAGAGGTCCAGACTCCAGGAAAGAAGAGAATGGGATTTTGATAGGATTAAGGGTGGGAAGCAGCTGGGCTAGGCCAGGTAGAGATTTGGGCCTAGTGATAAGGAAAGGCTTACGGCCTTGGGCGAGGGAAGATTCAAGGAGAGTTCAAGGGGGTTCCAAGAGACTGTACTCCAGATTTAAGGGGGTTACCAGAAACTGTATCCTCATCATTTCCACAACAGAATCAAGAAATCTAGAGAAAGGTCACCAAAATAATGGGCGGTTCTGCTGTGAGGACATGGAGAAGAGCTGCACAGGATGGGAAGGTGTGATTGACCTGCAATTCTCAAGTTTTGAGAGCAGTCCCATCAAGGAGATCACAGATCTCTCACAGGGTAGGAGAATAAGACTAAGTCCTGAGCTCCAGAGACTTGGGATTTAGTTGGGAAGTTGAAGTGTGAGTGGCAATAAATGGGAGGGATGCTTCTGGGCATCTGATTTCAAAGATCTCTGCTAAACTACAGCAACACATTAGCAGAGTCCCAGTCCCATGTTTATATTCCATCATGAATTAAAGTTATTCATGCGTACATCTTGTTTTTCCAACCAGACTAGCATGAGAGTTAGCCAGAGGAGTGCATGGAGGGAAGCATGTATTGGATTGGTTTCAGATGGCCAGAGTTCAAACCCTAACTGCTGCTTACTACCTGTGTGATGTGGGGAAAGTCGATTACTCAAGCTCAGCCTCAGTTTCTTCTTCTGTAAAATGAACCAAATGGCATCTATGGTTCTGTCCATCTCTGAATCTATGATGCTACGCATGACTTTCCTTTGAGTCCATCTTCCACTCCAACTCTCCTCCCAGGATCTAGTACATAGTCTTTGAATAGATTTGTTGAACGAATGAAATATTTTATTCATATTCATATTTTATTTTTATAAAGTTATTATATGAATAATATTCATATTTATATTTTACATATAAAGAAAGAATTTATTTTTCATAGTTATGTGTGAAAAGAAGATTAATAAAAATCGAAACTCATGTTTATATAGCACTTTAAGGTTAACAGAACAGTATCCTCATGCAGAGGTAGATAATATATATATATATATATACACACACACACACATATACATATATATATATATATATATACATCTATAATAATAATTCTTGTTTAAAAGATAAGGACACTAAGGTGCCAAGAAGTGAAGGAGGTATCCCAGGGTTACACACTGAGCCAGCAGCAGACCCAAAATTCAAAGCTAGGACTCCCTGTTCCAAGGCCAATGCTTTTTCCACTACACTCTGTCACTGTGCACTAGATCCAGACTATATGGGCAAAGACATGGGCTGGATCCAAGCTAGAAATGACATGAATAATAATATTAATAAATAAATAAAGAAAAATTACCATTGATTATTCTTAAAATTATTATATAATTAACATACTATTTTCAAATAGTTAATAATTTATTTACTTGAGAATATTGATTATAATTAGTAATTATAATAATTATATTTACACTGTGCTTTAAGGTTTTTGAAGATGTTTACATGTACTATCTCATTTTATCTTCATAAGAATCCGGGAGGTAAGTGGCATTTTTATTCCCATTTTACAGATGGGGAAATTGAGGTGTGTGACTTGCCCAGGGTCACCAGCTAGTAAGTGTCTGAAGCATGATTTGAACTCAGACTCCTTGACTCCAAGACCAGTGCTCTATCCACTGAACCAAATAGCTTCTTCTAAGTGAATATAGGCAAGGAGGTAAGTATTCCAAAGGTATGGGAGGGGAGAAATAGTATCTTTTAATTCATTGGAAGGGTTACATTAGTGCAGGAAACTAGTGGGAAAGGCATTTGGAAATTTAGGCTGGAGCCAGATCGTGGAGGGCTCTGGATGTCAGGCAAAAGAGCTTGGAGGTCATCCTATGAGCATGGAAACCATCAAAGATCTCTGAGTCACTGGGTGATTGCCAACTGTGTGTGTCCAAGTCGTGTCCCCCATCACAGAGAAGCTCCTTGAGACCCAGGACTGCTTGATTCTATGCTTTTGCATCCCTAGCTCTTAGCATGTAATAGGAACTTAATAAATACTGGCTGATTTATTGATTGGTCAGAGTTATGACATGATCAAAGTGACAACTTAGGAAATTAAGGCAAGAGATCCTTTTTACTAAGGGCCAACTCTGATGGCTCATCTGGATATCATGGTGACCTCTGAGGTCTCATGGTTCTCCAGGTTTGTTCTATGGTCCACAACTCAATAGGTCCTACCATATTGGAAGAGTCTTGAATTTGTGGCTCATGAGCCACCTCCTGCCTAGCTACGTGCCCAGAAGGTCACCATTTGGAAGCATTCCACTGAGTGGCCAGTCTTGGCAGCCGCAGCCACTTGAGAGGAACACGTATGAAGGCATTGAGGAGTTGCAGTGTAAGTCAGTGAAAGAAAGGTTCATACCGATTATACTGACATACATACTTCATACTGATATACTTCTTATATCACACATACTTATTCATACATAGTCATGTACGTACTTCATACTGAAGGAAGTGGGTAACTCTGTGCTGGCTAGAAGGAAGCTAGGAAGAGGACGGTGTCAAGTATGCAATGATTTAGGGTGTTGAGAGTAGGGAGAGAAATATATAACAAAGGGGAAGTTAGGGTTAAGGTACATCAGTCTGAGCCATTACTATAGAAGGTTTCAGACTGACTCAGAAATTTGAGTCCTGGACAGATACCTAAAAGAAGTCAAAGACAAGGGGGGGAAAGGCTTCACATAAGCCAGAATATTTATAACAACATGTTTATTGTGGAAAACCAAACAAAACTAGAAATGAAGTGGGTAACCATTGACTGGGGAATGGCTAACCAAATTCTTGTTTATGAATGTAATAGACTAGGATGGAGGAATTGAGAGAAATGTGGGAAGACTTGTATAAAACAGAATGAAGTCATCAAAGCCAGGAAAATAATTTACACATTGACCCCCCTATCCAAAAACACAAATACTCAAATGAATTGGGGATTTTATGAAGGTGGAAGTTTTCCTCAATGACGTTAATCGTAATCTAACTATGCCTGCCCATCATCTGTGACTCTTGTCCATGTCTTCCCATAGATTCAACACACAGGAATCCTCTCAATATACTGAGAGACTTGTTCCCATTTCTTGACAAACAAGGATGATATATGAGTATCTATCTATGTATAAACAGATGTACATATATATATATATATATATATATATTTTTTTTTTTTGCATGTAAAAATGCAAATAAAGGAAGATGTTAGCATATGTTTATGTATCTATAAATGGGTGCATAGGGCTATACACATAAACATGCACATTTATATGGCAGCTGGGGGCACCATAGTGCACAGAGCACCAGACCTGGAGTCAGAAGACTCATCTTCCTGAGTTCAAATCTTGCCTCAGAAACTTCCAGCTATGTAACCCTGGACAAGTTACTTAACCCCATTTGCCTCAGTTTCCTCATCCGAGCAGCATCCATTGTAGATATAAAGGGTAAAGGTCCCTATTTGATTCACAAAGGGTCAAGTTAGAGCAAGAAGGTAGCTAAGAGGGCAACTTGTCGAACCTCCTTATTTTACACACAAGGGTACAGGAATAAGTTGGGCTCTACCCAGAGAACACCTATAGAACCTGATGGGGGAAGGTTAAGGAGGGACCAAAACAGGAGATCCTTTTGTGAGTGGGCTACCTTAGTTCCCTACATTCTCTTGATTTTCCATTGGTTCCTACATAAGAGGAATGCCTGTCTCTGGATATCATTTATCTTTATTGCTTTACCAGCTTCCATGAGAGCAGAGCTCAGAGTTCCCTTGATCATAAGAGAAACCCTAAAAGATTCAAAGAAGCCTCTCCCAAAGGAATAACTCCCCTATACCTCATAGCTATGCCTTATCTTAGGAAGACATGACCAAGATACTGAAAGTCATACTCACCAAAGTATAGAACAAACAACTGTAAAAATGTGGATCACAACTGAAGGGGCAATCCAGAGAAGCTTATGAAACCCAGAGAATGCCAGAAAAATCTGATTTATTTTTCTGACAAAATTATAAGCTTGTGAATGAGAAAATAATGTATTTTGGTTGGAGTAAAGCCTTTAAATTGAACCCATATGAATTTGGTTGGGGGAATTAAAAAAAAATGCTGCCCAGTTTTTGTTTTTGTTTTTAATGGACAAAATCTAGCAGGCACATCAGAAAGCGGGATGTGGTGAAGAGTTCATCATTTGGAGCTTGTTATTAAAGAATATTTGGCTGCATCCAAGCTAGTTCTAGACAACATGTTCCTATGCGGTCTGACTTTTCAATTAATTTTCTACTTTAAATTTCAAAAATTTGAATTTGCTTCAGAAATTAGGCCAGTGATTCTCAAGGAGAAGTGGGGCCAGTAGTTTTCAATATCTGACACTACATTATTTTCTGATTGGGCTATTCTCTATTCCCTCCTTTCCCCCTCCACTTAACCAATTCCATAATTACTAGGTGCCACCCAATCAGTTCAGTTAGAAACGAATCCATGTGCTGAATGTCTGCTGTGCACACACAGTGGAGAGGGAAAATGCAGGAAAGGAAGGACAAGGGCCTTGCCTGCAGGCAGCTTATAGTCTAGAAAGAAGAACAGAAACAAAGAGGCCTGGAGGGAGAATCAGAGGGCTGAGGATGGAATCCCAGAATCTCAGAAATGTCCCCCACTGTTCTAGGCAAGTGCTTTAATGGCATGGTGGTACCACCAAGGGTGTGCTGGGCAAAAAGCCAAGAGACCGTGGGCTTAGATCCCATCTCCGATGTGGGCCACCCTGTGATTGTGGATAAGTCATAAGACTCCCTTTCTTCTGCTGTAAAATGAGAATGATAATATTTGCAGTATCTACTTGAGACAGCTGTTAAAAGACTAGTGGATTGCAAACCCCAAAGGGCTGTATAGATTCCAGTTATTATTAGCTATAAAAAGGACAGAATGAGATAAGATGTTAGTTAGCATTTCCTTGAGTGCTCACTACGTTCCAGGAATTGTGTTTAGTTCTGGGGACAGTCTCTGCCCTCAAGGAGCTTCCTAGTTAATAGAGGGATGACCTCTGGGGTCTCTTCAGACATTAAATCCTTGATCCCAGGGCTATTGTGACACAAGAAAGGAGGGGTAGTGTCGGGGCAAGAGCACTGGGACCAGGAGAAACCTGGAAGGGAATCTTGCCTCCAACGGTTACACTAGAGGTAATTCTCCTCAATCCTCTGAGCCTCCATTGCCATAATCTGTGAAATAGGTACAACGGGTAGCATTGATTCAGCTCTTTGCAGGTTGGAAAGCACCTTACAAACATTATCTCATTTTATCCAGGAAAGGAAATGCTATTACAATGCCCTTTTAGAGACGAGCCAAGTGAGACAGAGAGGGGTTCAGTGCCTCAGAAAGCTTGGAAGTAACCAACGCCAGATCTGAACTCAGGTTTTCCTGACTCCAGCTCTGATGACCACCTACCTGTAGTTCTTACTTTATAGGGTTGTTGTTAGGATTAAATGACATGATATATAGACAGCACTTTATAAGCATGAGAACAAACAAAATACCTTTGTTAACGTGCCCACATGCAAGAACACCCTGAGACAGCATGGACTAGTCCTAAATAAGGAGTTGGGCTTCAGACACACACCAATATGCCTTGGGCAAATCATTTAACCTCTCTCTATCTCAGGTAACTCCCTGGGACTTGAATACTTAGTCACAGACTACTTGTGATCTGTGCTTCCTGAGGGAGTCCCCACATTGGGAGTTATCTACACTACAAAATCACAAATCCTTCATCTATCGTTATAAAAGGAGGGAGAGAGAGACAAAGACAGAGACAGAGGGACAGATTTAGATCTATCTTTATATGTGCATGCATATATGCATAATTATATCTATATATCTTTTTATATAACTATATGTGTGGGCATATGTATATATGCATAAATGCATGCACACACACATACACACATATATATACACATTCGCATATACACGTATATAATATATACATACATAGATACACAGAAATGCATAGGCACATGTACAGAAGCAGTGAAGCCTAGCAGATAAAGCCAAGAGGACCTAGGCTCAAGACCTGCCTCTCATGCATATCCTGGCTGTGGGATCACCATTCAGTGTCCCCATGGAACTCTCTGAGCCATGAGTTCTATAGTAGGCACTGGCTTGCATTGGGAGAGGGAGTTTCTTCCCCACAGTGAAAGCAAAGGTCCTGCACCTATTCCTGTGAATTAAAGTTAGCTTTGTTTGGAGATTTTTTTTTTGGTGGGGGGACTCTTATGATGAGCCTTGAGGTGCTTTTGTTGTTGTGCAGTCACGTCTGGCTCTTTGTGACCTCATGGACCATAGCCCTTCTGTCCTCCACTAAGGCGCCCTGGAGTGTACCAAAACAATAAGAGGACCTCCGACCTAAAGAGATTAGAGAATATGTCGGAGCTCCCTACAGTGGGTTCTAGTCTGGACAGAACATTGGAAAAATTAAAATGGCAACCCAGGTAGGAACAAAAGAGGAGCCCTTCAAAGTACAAGGACCCCAAGGAAGGACCATAAGAAAACTAACCCTCAATATCATGTCTATAAGAACTAGCAATTATGTTGGATTCTTTTAGCTATTAGACAACTCCTATAAGCTAAACATTATCAAAGGAGACAGCTAAACATACAATTATTTTGTTTCCTAAGACTTGTTTTGTAGTTTAGTGAACAATAACCAACCACTCAAGTTCTTTCCAAAAATGTTTGGTTTTGATGCCTATTTACTTATTTCCTTTCCAAACTCGCAACTCTCCTCCATTATTATCTGGATCTGTGCTCTCCCCATGGGGGGAAATCTGTGTCACTTATTCTAGATAATAGTTCCTAAAGCTCTGGGAAGTTAGAGTTGTTAGGTGCAGCCACAGGAGAACCCAATGAATCAACTACAGGAGTCTATCCATCATTATTATTTGTTTGATGCTCTTATAAACAAAGAATCATTTATTTATCACCTCAGACATGTCAGATTGGCTAATATGAAAGAAAAAGAACACTGGTAAATGTTGGGGGCGGGGATGTGGAAAAATTGGGACACTAATGCACTGTTGGTAGGATCGTGAACTGATTCAACCATTCTGGAGCACAATTTGTAACTATGTCTGAAGGGCTATAAAACTCCATACCCTACTAGGTCTGTATCCCAAAGAGATGTTGTTAAGTTTAAAAAAAATCTATTTGTAGAAAAAAAAATATTTATAGCATCTCTTTTGTGGTGGCAAAGAACTGCAAATTGAGGGAATGTTCATCAGTTGGGGAATGACTGACAAGTTGTGGTATATGATTGGAATAGAATTTTTTTTCACCTGAAGGAAATTGTAGAGGTGTGCAGAGACTTCTAGGGAACACCTGTCTACAAGTATTTGAAGGACTTTTATGATAAATGTAGCCTTGTAGGGTAGGTAAGGCTCTTATGAGGAATCTACTTGTTCTGCTTGGCTCCAAACATCCAGAATTTATAGGGGCAGGTTCAGGTGGGATGGGAAAAACATTGAACAAGGACTCCTATGGGAAGGTGAGCAAGAGGTAGCTAGGCTGTCCGGGGAGGTAATGGCCCCCTTCCCTGGCAGGTGTACAGCAAAAGCTGGGTGGGCAACTCTTCAGCATTCTGCAATTGGATTTTTGTTCAGGTATGGCCTGGACTCTGGCTTCCAAGGCCTCGTCCACTCCTGAGAGTCTAAGACCTTCTAAGTATTTTGGTTTAAGCGATCCTTACATTAGCAAGTCAGAACTATAATTGGAAGATGCTCTGTAAATAAACCAAAACAGTTTTTCCACCAACTCCACAAAACTTCAATCTACTATTCATACAGTAGAACTATAGGGAGTTACAGGTGATAAAACATCATCCGTAGACAAAGCAATACTCCGCCGTGTGGCACTAGGGGAGAACAGACACACTTGCGAACCTATCCCAGCATGCTTCCTGGAATTCCCACATCAGTAAAGGAACTGAGGCACTATTAGTTTAAAGAAATGCTAACAAATTATAGGACTTCAGCAATGACTTTGGCGATTATGGAGAACAAAGACTGTGTTTGTTTATTTTTCCGTTTGAAGATTTTTCTATAAAATTTGTAGATTTTTACTAATGAATTCTAGAAGAAATAAATCAAAGACATGATCCACATCTGGCTTAGTAAACACAACAGTAATATTAAAGGGGAAAAAATGTGTGTGGGGGGAAGAGGTAATGTGGTAGAATTACAAGCTATTTGGGATATGTCCATTTTAAATAACAAAAGACAAATGCCTGTTCTGCTTTAGAATACAAATATTCTTTTAGGTCCTCAACCAGAGTAAGATATTAGAGAATGAATGACCTCTGATACAAATAAACCAAGACAAAAACCAAACAAACAATAGGCTGCAATGTAAGGAAAGCAGTGTATACAAATGCGTTCCAACCCATCACATCGGTCATCACTAAACCCCCTTTTGGTGTAAAGGGAGCCCAGCTTTCAAAGAAAATGCTACACACATTAACTACACAAATCAGACATTTAAACATTCCCTCAGTTCTTTACTAGTGTTATTTCCAAAGCTTGATTATCCAAGGGATCCTTTAAAGTATTTAGCTTAAAAGACAGACATCACATACAGAACTTTTAACTTCATTTTGCAAGGGGTGGGATGTGTTTTCTTTTTCTAATATGTCAATGTTTAAGAAAGCACACAGGAAAGGAGAGTACAGGACAAAGTCTTGCAAATCATAAGCCCAAAGTTTTTGGTAAGAGGCTTTTCCTTTTGCCCAAGTGTGTTGGTAAACAAAATGGGCTCTTAGCACTCAGTTCAACCAAGTTCCTTTGAAGAGTTTGGCCTTTGTTTCCTTGATTAGATTTGGGATTCCTTGGTGACCTCCTTGCCTCAGGGGAGGGCCTAGTTTACACATGAGTTTGTGTGACATGTTTGGGACATCAGAGGCTTTTAGACCACGTGGGTTTAAGTCGCCTCTTTGTGACGATTCTAGGTCACATTGGTGAGTTGCATGTGTGACTCAACCTTGATTCTGAAAAAGATATAAAACCAGGTATTGGCTTTCTCTTCTTCGGAGCTCTTACCCACAGCCGTGGTGGCGCATGTGACTCTGGGCCCGCCCTTGTTATGAGCTCCCAGGCTGAACTTAGATGTTGGTAACTATGAATTGTATTTGGTTTGTTTGTCAATGTCTGTAATTTGTTTGTATTTTGCTCTGAACTTCAGGGTGCTGGCTTTTTCCCCTGAACTAAGTGAATGATGTCTGTACACTGGATTAAAGTAAACTTGTCAACCCCTTGACGTTGCTTTCCTTAGTAAAGCAGATCAAAAGAACCTGGGCTTTTGCAGCAGCTGGTAGTGTTCTTGTTATTGGTTTTTCACCCCCACAACAGCTACTAGCTGGATTGTTGAAACAACAAGGGAACCCTGAGATCTGGCTTGGGAGGTGAATGGAGGGGAGAACAGAAGCAATGGATGCTGTTGCCTGAATTCTTTCTGATTGGTGGGTAATAGTGGTCCAGCATGGAAAGGATGTGTTGGAGGTCCAAGCAAGTAACAGCACATTGCTGTCACCGATGTCACCAAAGCTCACATCGCTTTAAGATTTGGTGCTGTACATATACTATCTCCTTCGGTCCTCTCAAAAACCCCGGGAAAGAAGGTGCTTAGTGGATAGCTACTATTAGGAGTTAGGTCTTAGTGAGACCGTTTTAAGCATGAGGAAACAGAAATGATGAGAAGTCACACACATTTTTTCCACTTTAATATTACTGTTGTGTCCTATAATTTGTTAGCTACCCCTCACTCTCTATACATCCCCAACTCACCTCCTTTTTATGTTATCTTTGACTCCTTTCTTATGCCTCAAGCTGAGTCGCTGAATCCAACTCAAACTGTTTCTCTGAGACCACTCACTCTTGTCTCCTTCTTCCTATTTTGTATTCCTACTACCTTTTTTTCAAACTCCCCCCAGAGCCCCGCTAGTTCAGGCCCTGTCATCTTTTCTTGACTGATTTTGAAAGCCCCTAGGCAAGTCACTCAACCGTTGCCTGCCTCAGTTTCCTCCTATGTAAGATGGAGATAATAACAACCTCATAGGGTTATTGTAAGGATCAAATGAGAGAATCTGCATAAAGTGTCCTGGAAGCCATAAAGTGCGATGTGGATTCAATTATTGTTATTTTATTAATTACCCTCCTAGTATAATTCTAAATTGCTTTCCAACATGGTTGGACCAATTCACAGCTCCAGCAAGGTTGTGTATTAGTGTGCCTGTCTCTCAACAATGTTTCCAACCTTGATGATTCCCATCTTTTGATACCTCTGCCAGTTTTCTGAGTATGAGGTGAAATCTCATAGTTGTTTTGATCTGTGTTTTTCTGGAGCAATCTTTCATAGGGCTGCTGCTGTTCAATTGTTTTCAGTCATGTCCGATTCTTAGTGACCTCATTTGGGATTTTCTTGGCAAAGCTCCTGGAGTGGTTTGCCATTTCCTTCTCTAGCTCATCTTACAGATAAGGAAACTGAGACAAACAGGGTTAAGTGATTTGCCTAAGGTCACATGGCTGGTAGGTACCTGAGACCAGATTTAAACTCAGGAAGATGAGTCTTCCTGACTTCAGGCTTGGCACTTTATCCCCTGTACTACCTAGCTGTCCTTCCATATGGTTGTTAATATCTTGGAACTCTTTTTTTAAGAATTCTCGGAATCTATAAATTCTTTTGAGAACTGTTTGTTCACTGACCACTGGTGAATGGTTAATTGATTTTATAAATTTGATACCTTCCTATATAGTTTGTACATGATGCCATCATCAGGGATATTTGAAGCAAATATTTTTCTCCCAACTGCTACCCTTCTTATCTAAGTTGTGTTTATTTTGTTCTTTCAAAATGATTTTAATTTCAGGTAGATGACTGCTATTTCCAATCAACATACTGCTGGAAAGTTCCTAAGATCTTTCTCACTCTAACTTCAGGGTATAGACGCTGTTTGTATAAGGAAGGACTAGTATGAGAATTAATTCGCAAAAGAAAGTGGTTTGCAATTATTTTCTCAACTAGAACACTGATTACATCATAAATTTGGAAAACACCAAAACTTTTGCACTTGTGCCACTGGGACCGTTTCATTAGCTTATAGATTGGCTGACCCACTGTATTGTAATAAAATGTGAATACATCAGTAGAGCTGTATAATGACTCCCAACAGCAAAGCCAATGGAAATTCTCCAAAGCTGCATCAAGGCATTTCAGTATGCCATTGACCTATCAAATTATTTTCAACTAGATGTTTGTGGTCACAATTCTTTTCTTTTATATTAAACAGACCATGAAGAATCCTTCTGAAGAAACCCTTTGAAAAGTGCATTAAACTTCCATATGAAACTGAAGCCCCAATGCCTTATTGATCCTACAACAAATTTGGCCTATGGAATGTCCATGTGCCATTGCGAAAAGTGATTTTCTTTAAAATAGACCTTTAGATTGAGGAACCAAAGAGCAGCAATGACCATCAGTCCACCAACGTTTCTCTCCCTCTCTGAATTTCTTGACTCTGGGACTTGTGCCATTCTCTTGAGATGGAGGACCGCTGGAGAGAAAGACATAGCAGTATGACTTGGATTGTTAACAGTCATGCTTTCTCTCTTCCACACATCATTCCTCCACCTCTTTTATTACCTCCTAGCTGTTTACTGTCCTTGAAAGCTTCAGTTTTGACTGTGACCCTTACATGATCTCCATTTCTCATCCCTTAAAATGAGGGTTAGGTAAATGCATAGACGCTGAGTCCAGGTAGATGCCTCTTTTGATTGCAAACCTTTTAGGGCAGCATGCAACCTTTTCATTGATTCAATTCATGTGCCATTGTCTGTAGAAATGGGAGATGCTTCATTTGAGGTCACCTAGACCATCCTCCTCTTTTTATAGGGACAGAAATAGGCCCAGAGGAGCAAAGTAACTTTTCTGAATCCTGCAAGCATTAAGTGGTGAATCCAAGATTTGAACCTATGGCTTATGACTCCAGGTTCTGAGCTTAGGAATTCATAATCCCCCATGTAGCATCCAGCTTCTTTTGTAAAGCTGGGCTTTGCCATCCCCACTGATTGCCTACATGACTTTTGTCTCCCCAAACAAAAGCTCCATTATCCCCACAACACTCATCATTTCTGAATGTGATTCTAGATGGGGGTGACCTCTATTTTTCTCCTGGAGAAAATCTGCAGGTCAGCAATGTCTAGCTCAGGCCACTGCCCTGCAGATTTTGCCCTGGGCCTGGATCCCCGCATGGAGGGAACTTATTGCCCAAGGAGTATCTGTAGAAACCATATAGTGGTGAAGCTGAGAAACTTGGAATTGCTATTGGAAAGAGTTAAGGAAGAGAAGATGTACTTACCACATTCCCAAGTCACTAGGCTAAATATGTTCTTAGCTCCTGGGAAAGGTCAGGGGCACCATCCAAGTAATCCTATACCACCAAGCCACTGGGCGTTGCTAATACTTTTCCAGTCTTTTTACCTCTTATTCCCCAACAGGAATTCTTCAATTCAGTGACCCTGGCCTCCTGGCTGTTCCACCAATAAGATATTCTGTCTCTTGGTTCTGGGCATTTACTCGATTGTCATCCATGCCTGGAATGCTCTCTTTCCTCTGCAAAAAATAGCCCAAGATTTGGAAGCCCATCTCTCCTACAAGACAGTTTTGACTCAGGTACCCAATGGAGGGTCCCTTCCCAGCCCTTCCCTCCTGAGGAAAAAGCTGCCATTGGAATAGAATATGGCAATGTTGGCCCCTGATGGGGACACTGGAGCCAGAAGCAGCATCTTTCCTTCCCCTCTTTAGCTGACAAACCTTAGTAAGATGAGCCCCAGCATTAAGAGAGGACACGGAAAGGGAAAAATTAATGGGGATTGACTAGATGACCACCTGTTTTTTTTTGTTATAATTTTTAAATAATGAAGAGCTAAATGAGCAGAACCAAGAGAATGTATACAGTAACAGCAATATTGTTTTAAGAATGATTTTGAAAGAATAAGTCATTTTGACTATTATAAATACCCAAATTCACTAAAAAGGACATATGAAGATGCTCTCTATACCCAGAGAAAGAGCTGATAAATAGAAGTATGCATAGAATAATTTTACATATATAATCTACATATATGCACATACATATGCATGTGTTTATATAATATATTTATTTATATATGTGTATAAATTTTTAAGTAAATACTTATTTGTGTCTAAGGGTAGCCATCTCTAAGGTGGGGAGGGAGAAAAAAGAAATTTACATGATAATTTTGTTGTGTATTTCAAAGGAATGGCAAGTTGTGCATAGTAGATTTGCATTTTCATGTGTAAATGCTTGTTTTATTCCATAAATTAAAAATAAAATAAATTAAAAAATCATAGTACCTACTATATGCCAGGTGCTGTGCCAGGTACTTGTACAAATATTATTTCATTTGATCCTGACAACAACCCTGGGAGGGAGCTACTGTGATCCCCACTTTACAGTTGGGGAAACTGAGATAAACAGAGGTTAAATGAATTGCCCAGGGTCACACGGATAGGAAGCATCTGAGGCTGGATTTGAACTCATGTCTTCCTAACTCTGGGACAGGTGGGCTATCTACTACATCACCAAGCTGCCCTGCTGGGCTAAAAGCTGCCCCTTTTAGACTGAACTTCTGTGATCCTGTAATAATTCAGTAAAACTGTTGAAGGGAAACTTATCACTTATGCATATCTTACTTCTAAGAGAAGGTGTGGATATCATTTTTTTGGAGGGGGGTGGGGGAGTCTTATGGCTCAAATATTGTTCATTATCATTGGATTTGTAGGGTTAAGATTGCAACCACATTTGCAATGTAAAAATCATGCTAATAAACTTTCTTCTTTTTAAAAAAAATCACCTGTGTCATTTTTGTTATTTCCATTATGTTTTGCTCACATTGTATAGATTGTGTTTCTGGTTCTGCTTATTTCACTTTGTATCCGTTCTTACATTTTCCCATGCTCCTCTAGATTCTTCAGGCTCATGTCCCTTCCAGGGCAGTGATATCCCATTGCTTTGGTGTACAATTCTCCTCTAATCAGTGGGCATTCCCTTTGTTTCCAGCTCTTTGCTCCCAGAAGAGAAGGATTTGACCAGCATGAGGTAAGCAGAGGAGACAATCCAAGCATGGGATGGTCTGGAGACAGGTCCCTGGGCAGGCAGTTGTGACCTGATGAGAGGGAGGTGAAGCCCTGCTATTCAGGCTCCAGGTGAACCACACACAGTCTCCACACCTGGTACACCTCTTCCTATCCCCCAAGCTCCCAAACACCAAGAAGCTTTCTTAGTTTATTCATAATTATTATTTATTATCATTATCCTCATTATTATTATTAGACACAGGGCCAGGTATCTAGGGCTAAAGGGGACCTCAAGAACCAGAGAGTCAACACCCTCATTTTATAGGTGGGGAAACAGAGGCCCAGGGAGGTCCAATCACTTCATCACAGGATCACAGATTTAGACCTCAGAGCTCAGCTAACCCATCTCCTCATTTTGTGGATGAGCATGTCCAAGGAGGCTGTGATTTACTCACAGTTACCCAGGTAGTTTTCCTGTTGCTGTTTCTTCCCCCTCTGAGGCCGAGTTCAGTTACCTATGGCCTATTTGTAAATATATTTTACATACAGATCAAAATGCAAACAGATCAGGATCTCTGCACCTCAACATTTTTTCCTGATTTAAAAAAAAAAAATTCAAATATGTTGTTAATAAAACACCAAGTTGGGGGCAGCTAGGTGGCGCAGTGAGTAGAGCACCGGCCCTGGAGTCAGGAGGACCTGAGTTCGAATACAGCCTCAGACACTGGACACATTTACTTGCAGTGTGACCTTGGGCAAGTCACTTAACCCCAATTGCCCTGTCCCCCAAAAAAAGATTAAAGGAGGGAGACCTCAGCAACTATTCCAGTGCCCTTAGAGAGGATGGCCACTGACAAGAAGATAGGCCCAAGCCTAGATACTTTATCAGCAGACACATACCAGGAGTTGTTTCCACCTGCTCAGAAGGCCTTCTTCTCAGGGGCAGTGAGGTGTTACAGTGAGAGCACCGGCCCTGATATCAGAATGACCTGAGTTCAAATGTGGCCTCAGACACTTGATACACTTCCTAGCTGTGTGACCTTGGGCAAATCACTTAACCCCAATTGCCCTGCCTTACCCCCTCTTCAAAAAAAAAATGACAAAAAAACCCCCACCAAGTCACCAATAATTATAGTGAACCCTTGCAGTTTTTTTTTCATTTCTTAAGGCCAAAGAATAAGGCAGGATAGAACAGTGGCTGAAAGGAAATCCCCTTTCTGAAGCTTTCACAAGTTTCCATTCCAGACCAATTCTAAAGCCATGTGCATTCTCAGGGGTTACTAGAGAGGGAGCAAGGATCCATTTCAGCGTCTGAACATTTACTCCCATGACTTGCCCTGGAGCTTGGGGTTATAGGAGGGTGGGCTCCTCCCCTGGTTCCCATGAACACACTCATAAAACACTATCCCAAGCTACATATATGCTAGCCTTCCTGAAATTGTGAAAAATGGATAGGAAAAGTGACATATTGAAAATATAGTCTGTAACCAAAATTTATAGGGTTTGTTTTTTGTTTTGTTTTGCTTTTTGCTTAGAAGGAACACAATCATTTTGTGTCATAAATGAAATGGAAAAACCCACATATTGTCTGAGGATTAGCAAGCTTTCTGCAAGAAAAAGAAATTTCCAGGCATGATTTGCAGTATGGTAATATGCTTTATTTGAGATTACAGTTGTCACATTTATGATTTGAGCTGTCCCAGTCTATAAACTTTTGTTGGAAAAAACTCAAAATCAGCATCTGAAAATCTGCAGAGGAGTTTTATCTATTGCTCCTATCTCCTTTCTCCTCACTGAATCATAGATCATGTTCTTGAAGCCTGGGACTTAGGTCAAAGAAAAGATGCCTATAAAATAATCTTTCAGGAGTTTATCTAAACCAGGTCCTGTGATCACTTCAAAATACAAAATGAAAACATTATCCTTACAAAGCCAAACTAGTTGGTGCCTTTCATTAAATCTTGAAGAAATCTGGGGTTTGGGCTATCCTGAATACCATCTACTTCTTGTGTCCTTCCTAGGTGAAATGTTTCATGGAATAAGTTTAATTTATGTGAATCTGTGACCCTGGGCAGATTTTTCATATTTGGGAATCAATCAAATCACATTTAAATGTAGAAACTCTTCACTGAGCAGCCTATGCCAGTCTAAGGGTCCACAGAGAGGATGGTTTTCAACTATGGGGATGGTTTGGAAAATAGGATGGATCTCCCAATCTTGCCTAGGACTGACTGAAATAACAGTTTTCTTGGTGTTCCTTTCATCAATGGCGTAAACTCATAAAGTACCTTTGTAGGCCTTTCAAAAAACAACAACAGCATTCTTTTTCTTCTTCTACAGAATAATAATTTATTTAGTAAGTGCTGGACACTGATCATCGAGTCAGATGGGATGAGGAGGCTGAGCCACTGCCCTGAGGCTTAATATAAACAGCGTGTAATTAAAACCAACACATCCTATTTTAACATTTGTTCTAATTTATATTTTTTTTTGAAAGGAGGGAACCAAGGTGCCAAATCCTTCATGCTGGGGTTCATTTGTCTTTTCCTTTTCCAAACTATCCGGAGGAAATTTTCCCAATTCCTTTGCCCCACAGTCAACAAAAAAGATAGAAATTTCACACAATAGAGTTGAGACAATATATCTGATAGAGGAGAGCCAAAGGGTCAATGGCAAAAGAAACTATTTCCACAAAATTTATCTGGAAGGGACCTTAGAGAGTGGTTATTTTTGTATGTTCATTTTACAGATGAGGATGCCAAGGCCCAAAGGGTCCAGTCACAGAGGTAATAAATCACTGACCTAGAACTGGACTTCAGGGCTGTTCCCAGAATGCTAGTGTCACGATGATGAACACCCTTCTGCTGCAACATGACCCTGATCAAGAAACCCACCCCTTCCACCAAGTATATAAGAACAATGATACAGTTGTAGAACGTAGGACAAAGGCCACAAACTCCCCTCTGGTACCTCCAGTCTTCCTAAGTGAATCACTGAGGTAATCTGCAGCACTAATGCTAGATGCCATGAACTTGGGATTTACTCATCTCAACCCAAATAGAGGCAGGCCTCAAAGTTTCAAAAGACAGATCTGAATTAAAGAATTCCTGCTATGCCGGCTGAGTGTGGTTGTGACTTAAGAGAGAGCTCAAATGTATCTAGTAGTATGGAGCAGCAGGAGAGGGCCTTGGCCACTCCCTGCTGGACAAAAGATCGCATGGCAGCTGTGGAGGGCCAACATATGGCAGTAGCGGCTTAGAAGAGGCACTACAAGTGGCAACGTGGCAGGCAATAGCATTTCTCCCTTCTACTGAGAAAGTATCTAGGGGATAACATCAGTAGGTCATCACAGAGGCAGTCAGAAGGCTGTTCCATACGCGACGGACCTCTAAGAAGTTTTCCAGCACATACACTCCAAATGCTCATGCACATAGCCCCCTGACGACCCCACCTAGTGTTCTTTCCGCCTTATGCACAAATGTACCGTAATACACAACCTAGGTTTTTCCCCAGATGTTAAAATTTGTAGAGAGCAAATTTAGAGGGCCCTAAGATCCCTCTTCACTTCCTTGGCCTCATAAAACAACAAAGTTGAGCATCTGGTAATCGTGAACCATTAGTCAAAGTAAAAAGGTGCCTTGAGAACCTGCTTTCTTGTTTGGTTCTCTATAATTCAGTTCTCTTAGCTGACTGCAAGTTCTAGGCTCACAGTATATCAATATTTTAATTGACAGACAATCTCATCAGCATCAGTAACCCTTCCAGGGCCATAGATCCCAACTCATTAACAACTTATCAACCTTGGACTGTGACCACATCCTCCAAGATCTTCTGTACAGTAAATGACCAGCATGCTCAATCAAACAACAAGCATTTGTGGGAGGCACTGAAGACACAGAGAGAAAGGTGGCCTCAAGCAGCTTACATTTAATTGGGGAAAACAAAAGGCAAATGCACAAAGTATATACAAAGAGAACACAAGGTCATTTCAGAGAGTAATCACCAGTCACTGGGGGAATCAAGTAGTCTTACAAAGGGAAAGGTAGTGTGAGATAACAATTAAAGGAATGGAGACAGGAGGCCTTTATCAGAAACATTGGTTGTAAAGATTTTCTCCCCTTTCTGCTTCCCTCCTAATCTTTGCTGCATTGGCTTTGTTTATACAAAAACTTTTCAGTTTAGCATAATCAAAATTATCCATTTTGCATTTTGTAATGCTATCTCTTGCTGGGTCATGAATTCTTCCCTTTCCTATAAATCTGACAGGTAAACTATTCCTTGCTCTCCCAAATTGCTTATAGTATCAGCCTTTATTCCTAAATCATGTACCCATTTTGACTTTATTTTGGCATATGGTGTGAGATATGGGTCTATGCCCAATTTTTGCTATACTATTTTCCAAATATCCCAGCAGTTTTTATGAAAGTGATTTTTTTTAACCCAGAAGCTGGATTCTTTGGGTTTATCAAAGAGTAGATTGCTATAGTCGGTTACTTATGGGTCTTGTGTACCTAACCTATTCCACTGACCTACCACTGTTTCTTAGCCAGTGCCAGGTAGTTTTGAGGACTGCTCCTATATAGTACAGTTTGATATCTGGTATGGCTAGGCCACCTTCCCTAGCATTTCTTTTCATTAATTCCCTTGATATTCTGGACCTCTTGTTCTTCCAGATAAATTTTGTTATTATTTTATCCAGCTCTGTAAAATAATTTTTTGGTAGCTTGATTGGTATGGCACTGAATAAGTAAATTAATTTAGGTAAAATTGTCATCTTTATTATATTAGTGAGCCAAATTTACAGGAATACAAGTCATTCCCCAATTGAGAAGTGGTCAAAGGATAAGAACAGGCAGTTTTCAGAGGAAGAAATTAAAGATATCTATAGGCATATGAAAAAATGCTCAAAATCACTACTGATTAGAGAAATGCAAACCAAAACAACTCTTACGTACTACATCTCTGCTGTCAGATTGGCTAACATGACAAAACAGGAAAATGATAAATGCTGGAGAGGATGTCGGAAAATTGGAACACTTACACTGCTGGTGGAGTTGTGAACTGATCTAGCCATTCTGGAGAGCAATTTGGAACTATGCCAAAAGGGCTATAAAAATGTGCATACCCTTTGACCCAGCGATACCACTTCTAGGGCTGTATCCCAAAGAGATCACACAAGTGTGAAAAGGACACGTATATACAAAAATATTTATAGCGGCTCTTTTTGTAGTAGCAAAGAATTGGAAATCAAGGGGATGCCCATCAATTGGGGAATGGCTGAACAAGTTGTGGTGTATGAATGTAATAGAATACTATTGTGCTACAAGAAATGGGGAAGATACAGACTTCATAATAATCTGGAAAAATCTACACAATATAATGCTGAGTGAGGGGAGCAGATCTAGGAGAACATTATACACAACCACTGATATATGGATTCTGTGATACCTAATCTTGACAGACTTAGCTCTTCTCAGCAATACAAGGTTAAAAGACAACTCCAAAGAACTCATGATGGAGAGAGCTATCTACATCAGAGAAAGAACTATGGAGTCTGAAAGCAGATTGAGGCAAACTGTTTGCTCTCCTTTTTCTCTTTTGTTTTTGTTATTTTTGGTTTTGTTTCTTCTTCTCACGATTCATTTCGTTGGTCATAATTCTTCTTTGCAGCTTGACTATTGTGTAAATAAATTTAATGTGAAGGTTTATGTAGAATCTATATCAGACTACATGCCATCTTGGGGGGAGGAGGGAGGGGAGGGAAGAAAATTTGAAACTCAAGAACATGTAACACTAAGTGTTGTAAACTAAAAATAAAAAATCTAATGAAAATAAAAGTGATGGAGAGATTCTGAGAGGTAAAGGTAAGGAAGGAGTGCCAGGGAGGACAGCCTATGCAAAGCTACAGAAACAGGCAGTCTTCTTTCTTCCAATTTTCCATGGGGGCCAGTGGAGCACAGACAATCCATCTGATTTTCTGCATTCTGGCCACATCACAAATGCAATTCATTTTGGATCACAGATTTCATTTGTCTTGCTTCTTTCATTCTTCATTTTGTATTTTGTATTTTATTCTTGTTTTTTATTATTATTCTTGTATCGTGTATACAAAAAAAAAATGAACATTTTCATATACAAAGTCAAACAGAAAAGGGAGATTGTACATGAAACTGTGAATGTCCCTTAAATGTACAGTAAATTCAGCCTTCAGAGCTCTTTTGTCTGTCCGATCTGCTCCTCTGGCCCCCTCCCTGGTTTTCTTTCTTTTCTCCCCATTTGATGATATCTTTGATCACTTTTCTGGCAGTCCATCATTGTAACCTACCACACATCTCTCCACCGCCCTGGGGGTTATCTTGAGTTTTGATTCTCCGCAGGTTGTAATGTTCTATGCTTCATAACCATATGGATGTTAGGCATTGCTACTAAAACACATAAACAGAAAGAGGCTAGTTGGTGCTTCAGCCTCACTGCCCCATGACAGCAATATCCAGTATTGAGCAGTATTGCTCAGCCCCAAGGGCTCAGGAATTTGCCGTGCCCATCCAGAGATGGCCTAGGCATAGGCAGAATATAAGCTCACTTCAGGCAGGGGCAATATGGATTGTGTTTATATCTCCAGAGCCTGGCAGAGTGCCTGGCACATAGTAAAATAAGGTGCCCCCCTCCTTTGTTGTTATTTTTCAATCACATCTGACTCTCTATGACCACATTTGGGGTTTTCTTGGCAAAGATACTGGAGTGCTTTTGCCATTTCCTTCTCCAGCTCATTTTACAGATGAGGAAGCTGAGGCAAACAGGGCTCAGTGACTTTCCCGGGTTCACCCAGGTAGGAAGTGTCAGGCTGGATTTGAACTCAAGAAGATGAGTCTTCCTAACTCTAGGCCCAGTGCTCTATGTACTACGGTGCCACCTAGCTGCCTCTATTTGATTATAAGCAGTAATAAAAATAACAGCAGCTAACATTATTATCGCAGTAAGATTTGCACCTTCAATGTCCCACTGCCAAGAAAGCAGCATTGCTATCTTATGTGACTTCGACATAATCTGATGACAGTTCACCTCTGGATTGTCAGCATTTTAGAAGTGGAAGGGACTCTGAAATAACCTAATCACAGGACAATGCCATCGTAGAATTCAGAGTTGAATCTGGAAATGCCATCAAGCCCAAGCCCCTTATTTGTCAAACAAGGACATGGAGGCTCAGAGAGGCGAATAGTAATAGAGACCAACATTTGGATGGCTCCTTAAGGCTGGTAAAGACCTTTACATATGCTATCTTGGTGATCCTCAGGATGGCCCACTGAAGTAAGTGCTATTAATAGGCCCATTTTGCAAATGGGGAAACCAAGGCTGAGAAATTAAATAATTTACCCAAAGTCACACAAGTAGCAAAGCATCTGAGGTAGGATTCAAAATCAGGTCTTCTTAACTCCAAAGACGTGCAGTCTCTGCAGCTCGTCACCTGTAGCCTGCCTAAACTATTAATCACCAGGTATGGAAGGAAAGGTATGTATGAAATGGAGATGGATGCCTACCGCACATGGTATTTGTAAGTTGGAACATGCCTTTTCATCAATCAGTATATAGGAAGGGTTGGCTCACACATGTACAAGTGCACACACAAACCTAGAATTTTGGATTTTAGAATCAATCTTGTTACCAGGTACTTACCAGGCAGGGCCTGGCTCAAGACAACCCAGTGTGAAAGGCATTAAACATGGCAGGACACAGAATGAACCGGATATGGAATAACAGAGGCAGGAGTGTTTTTGTGTTTTGAGTAACAGAATGTTTAGATTTCTTTCCTTTGCTGCTCATCATCTCATAAATTAAAAGCTCATTTTATTTACTTCTGAACCGTCAGAGGTTATGGCCCTGTTTGAACTAATATTTTACCTGCTATGGCTGTTTCCTTGAACAAGAATTGGCAAATGGAGTTTGTCCTGGTTTATCCTTGAGACTGGGGTGCCAGCACATTTCTAAATGATGTCCAACAAACGTGGAACTAATTACCGGTCCCTACGCAGGCTTTGCCTTTGATTTTCATGCTGGAAATCCAGGCTAAAAGCATGTTTGTTGCTTTTGATATTGATTCTTAATTAGGCTTTATGTTTATAACGCATGATTCTGAGATATTCACATGAGTTTGGTGTAAAGTGTCAAAGGAATGTGCCCAATAAGGGATTTCTGCACCAGAATTTGGAGAAAGGGCAACTGGCTCAAAGCAGGGGGAAGAAAACATTTACATGCAAGAAACGGAAAGCAAAACAAAGCAACGAAGATGTCTGCAAATGTCAAAGGAGAAGAAAACATTGCTAACAAACAGCAAGCCAACCTCTGAAAAGCTTCGTCTTCCTAAGCATGGTCAAGTGACAGCTCATCCTGAGTGAAAGCAAGACCCAGACATTCCGTGAATTGCCTATGATGACCTCCAAAAGCTGCCAAGAGCTCTGCCCTTCAACATTCAAATATTAGTTAATAAATCAGCTTTTTTTCCCCTCTTATGCTGAGCCTGACAGCAACCTCAACAGGGCAGGAATGAGGACCAGTCCGGAGAAGACTCAGAAAGGGCATGACACCTGACTTCAGGGACAGCTTGGGCTGTCAGGTGGAAAAGAATTAGGTTTGTTCCGTTTGATCACAGGAGGCAGAATCAGTAACAACATGTGCAAAGAGAAAACAGACATTTTAGTCTTGAGGTCAGGAAAGGCTTCCTAACCATGACAGCTATCTAAAAATGGACAGAGCCGACTAGTGAGGGAATGGTGTCTCCTTCATTGGAGGTCTTCAAGCAGACACTTGAAGCATGTCCATTTGTCTGGTGTCACAAAATCACATATTCATAGAATTCAGAAGTGGAAGGAAACTCAGGGGCCATCTAGTCCAGGGTGATCTGATAAGCGGGCACCCAGCCACTGTGGGGTGAAGCCTTCCAGTGAGGGGGAATCCACCACTTTCTGAGTATGTTAGAGTAGGGATGCTTGGTCATGTACGATTTGGTCCAGATGCTTCTACCTCTAAAATTTATTCTGTGATTTGAAAAATACATGTAAGCTTGCTGCTTGAATTCTCAAATTACACGTTAAAAAATAGAGATTATATTATGTTGCATTTCCATTTGTCAAACAAGGACATGGAGGCCCAGAGAGGCGAATAATAATAGAGACCAACATTTGGACGCCTCCTTAAGGCTGGCAAAGCCCTTTTACATATGCTGTCTTGGATTACATTCTAGTTTTCTCATTTATATAATGAGGGGCTTGAGTTGATTTGGGCCAGAATTTCTATCTTTATTTCTAATTTTAATTGTTTTATGTCTCTTCATCACTACTCTGGAGTTTCTTAAAGTTGTCTCCCCATTTCTCTAGGGGCCATGCAGATTATATTTCTTTACTTTCTAACTCTCCGAGGTGTTTTAGAATGGCATTTTTAAAAATTTTACTCTTAAACATATGTCCACAAACATCAACTATCTCATTCTTTTTGGTACTGTTTGCTTCTTTTTTCCTTCTTTGACGGGATTACTGATGGTCAGTCTGTGATGCCCTCTCTTTGTATCCTCCTCCTTTTTCTCTTTGGCTCCCTGCCAGACCAGTTATCACTCCATCTTTTTGCCATGTGACCACTTCCATCCTTTTCCTTTTAGCCCTGCTCCTTCTTCAGATATTTGGTCACCATTTAACAATCTGAGAATGACAAGTAAGGCCTAGGATTTGACCGCTCTTTCAGGTATCTTGTCAGAAGTTCCTTCCCTCCTAAGCCAGATAGCATTGGATAGGGTCATGTATTACAGTAATATGACAAAATATTATTCATCACATCCCAGTTAGATTCATACCAGGGATTAAAAATGATTCTACATGAAAACAATAAGCTTGAGTAACCACAGAAATAGCAAAAACAGAACACATATCACCAGACACATAAAGTTTCTGATAACATTTAAGGAATTTGTTTAAAATAAAACTGAAAACACCCCTTCTTGTTAGGTGATTAATGGTACATGTTTGAAATCAAGAGCTACCATGGCATTACATGCAATGGGAAACAATGGAAACTTCTCCAGTAAGTACAGTGGCAAAGCAAGGATGTCCTTTCCCTGTTATGATCTGAGACAACAGCAGACATTCTAGAATAGCAAGAAGAAAAAAGAGAGTACTTAAAGAAATATACATTGGCAAAGAGATGATAAAATTATCTCTTTTTGCAGAGGATATGATACTTTACAAGAAAATAATGAGAGTTTTAAGAAATGCTGAGTCAACTAATAGCTTCAGGAAAGTAGGAGGGGCCAAAATAAACAGTCAGAAGCATGTCTACATAATACTAACCAAAACCATAAGTAAATAGCAAAAGATAAGTTCCATTTTAAAATTTTAATATAAATAAAATATCTAAGAAGTAGTCTCTTGAAACATATTTAGGGCTTGTGAAAATAAACTACAAAGTAGTCTTTGCAGAAACAAAAGATTTAAGTAATTGCAGAGATATCCATGGCTGTTCTACACAAACGAATTAAAAGTCTACTTCCTAAATTAATTAACATATTTAATGCTATATCAATTAAACTGCCAAGGAGGTTACATGGTAGAAGAGGATGGAATAACAAAATTCCTTTGCAGGTTAAAAAAAAGGTTGAAGAATTTGAAGAAGTACGAAAAGGGGTGATTAGCATTACCAAATATCAAATTACAAAATAAAACAATAATCATTAAAACCATTAGCTGCTGCAAAAAAAAAAATGGAAAAATCAAAAGAAGGTTGGTAGAAAATAATTTTAGCCTAGAAATTAATGTTATATGCCACATTATGGTCCAAAATGTCAAATGGTTACATCATGGAAAACATAAGAGAATAGGGCAGGAAGTTTCTTTCACAACTATGGAAAGAATATGGAAGAAATATTCATAACCAAAAAAATATAGAAGAAATTACAAAAGAAAAACAAAAGACCATTTCAACTGCATAAGGCTTAATTTAAAGCTTTTGTTTAAACAAAGCAAATAGAATAGGATGAGCTGTCAAGTGAGGAAAACATCTTTGCATCAAACATCTCTGAACAGCATGATACTGAAGACAGACAAGAAGGAATTGATGTAAATATACAAAGTTAGGATCCATTCAACAACAGTAAGAAAACAATTTTTCAAAAACTGGTAATAAGAAAAATACAAAAATACAACTCAACCTCCACACCCCACTTCACAGAGAACTAACTGTTAAAGATGATATACAGTGAGATTTCATGTTGGAAAGGCCTGTAGGAAAATAGAAATCTCAACATTCTACCAAGAGAGCAAGCTGTGGGTGGCTCCAATCACTCTGGAACACAATTTGGAATTGGGTGAAGAAAGATAAAAGGTTACTGAACTGCAAATACCCTTTGACTCTGTGAATTTACTAGGTATCTGGCTGACAAAGTTCAAAAATAGAATGGTAAGATACATACAAAAATATTCACAAGAATCTTTTTTTAAAAATTTCCATAGAATAGAGAACAGCAGAACAAATCATGGTACACAAATGTAATGGGACCTCATTGTGCCACAAGAATCAGTGGAGATTCCTATGAATTGAATCAGAATAAAAAGAATTAAAGAGCCATACAATGGTTACACTAATGCAAGTGAAAACGCCAAAAAGGAGATGAGAATTCATTTCATGTGCAATGTCTATTCCCAGGTTCCATGGACCTTTGGAAAAATGGGCTTTCCTCATTTTGGAACTCGGTAAAGGTGGCAAGCTACCAGTGTGAAGTCTTAGCTATGCTGTCAGACATGTGTGTCTGTCTTGCTTAACTGCTTTTCTTTGTTATGAAGGAAGGCTGGATGGGGGAAGGATTATCAAACTACGGCTGTAGTGGAAAACACAGAAAGCTTGAAAAAAACATAAAAAATAAAATGAACTGGCCTGGGTCATCTTCAAAGTCTCTCCCAACTCTGAATTCTCAGACATTATCAAACAACAAGTACTGGTGAAGCCCCTGTTATGGGCCAGGCACTGTTCTAGGTACTGAGGCTATAAGAACAAAGAAGGAACCACCTGTACTCACAAAGTGTATCTAAATTCTTAAAAAAACAAAAAAAAATGTCACTTCAATCTTTTCTAATCATCAAGTTATCTGTAAACGGCAGGATTTCATATGTGTGTAGATAAGGATACATGTTAAACATGTGCCACATGACGCATGTATATGACATATAAACATAGTCATACTTACATATTACACACACACACACACAAAACGTCCAAACAAAAACCGCAAGAATTTGTACAGAACGCTTGTTATTCGTTTAGTTTGTATTTAACAGAGGAAATCATATACACACGGTGTGTATGTATATATGTATAGATATACAAACACCTATACATATATGCACATAAACATACACAAAATCAACTTGAAGGAGGAAACAATAAAATCTTTCTATGTTCTTCTCAACATTTCTCTCCTTTATAATTTCTGGATTTTGTTATTTTTATTTTCTATATTTTATATTATTATATTATATTACATATATTATTTTCTATACATATTTGATAGACAAATAGATAAAAAATTCTCTTTGTTCTGGATCATTGCATAAATGAGATGTTTGACCTCCTCAAATCTGATTTGCCTGCCAAGAATGAGTTTTTGAATGGAAGAAGCTGAACAAAATTTTCTACTGGGGACAAGGTATATGAAGGACAAAAAACCAAAGTCATGTGAATGGAAGGGGGACCTTAGATTTTATCATTTTAAAGAAGGTAGGTGGAGCCAAGATGGCACAAAAAAAAAAGGGCAGTTACTCATATGAGCTCTGCCCAAAAGCCCTCCAAATACCTTTAAATAAAGCAATTTCTGGAGCAGCAGAACCCGCAAAAGGGCAGGGTGAAATAATTTTCCAGTGGAAGACAAATTAGAAGGTCAGGGTGAGCATGGAGTCCAGTAGCCAGCACACACCCAGCCCCTATTATGAGACAAGAAATGAGGAGCAGTATGCTCTCAAAAAAACCTGGTCGTAGGGGAGCTGATACAAAGTGAAATGTACTGGGTACAAATTAACAGCAATATTGTAACATAAACAGCTGTGAATGACTTAGCTATTCTCAGCAATACAATGATCCAAGACAACTCTGAAGGGCTGATGATGAAATGTACTATCTATCCCGAGAAAGATCTGAAGGTGTCTGAATACAGACTGATGCATACTTCTTTGTTTTATTCTTTGTCTGTTTTCTTTCACAGCACAACGATTATGAAAATGTTCTGCATGACTACACATGTATAAACTATATTGAATTGCTTGCCTTCTCAATGAGGTGGGGGTGGGAGGGAGGGAAAGAATTTGAAACTCAAAATTTCAAAAAGTCAAAAATTGTTTTTACAGTAACTAGGGAAAAATAAAATACTAAATAAATTCCAAAAAAATAAAAGGTGCCAGTGAGAACATCCATGATAGATCTATCTCTTTGTCAGACGATTTTGAGAGTAAACTATGCCCACATCCACTAGGAGGCTTGTCCAAGCGGTATTTCAGAGTAGACCCCATCCTCACCTTCACAGGGCTGACTAGATGATGTAGAGAACAGAAGATGCTTCCCCAGTGCTTTTGGATTCAGTGAGGCCAAAGGCCACTTTCAAGGCTCTCTTCCAATAAACTACGCCCCATGCACTATGCCTATTCAAGATTCCTTGAAAGAGACAGAGAGAACCTTAGCTGAAAGCAGTCAGGTAGGGCATAAAACACAGAGATGAATACTTCCCAAAGGGGCTTGCCACTGTCAAAGAGCAGATGCAGCATTGTCCAAGGTTAATGCCCTGAGGATGGCGAGGGCCTCCGAATGTGCCTGTTCGGAGACATATCCCAAAACAAGGCAGGCCTAACCATGAACAAATATGGACGGAATCATCCAAGATGAGCCAGTATGGATTAACTACCACCTGCATCACTGGAGGGAACTCCCACATCAATGAAATCACAAAGAACTTGGGGATGTTTCTATCCTTAGTTGCCCTCACTACATAGTTTGTCTATTTGTGTAGACATCTGAGGTCACTATGCGTTGGTTGGGTTTCCTTGGTCATTCTCACTTGTGTAGCCCCTTTCTGCTACTAGCCTTTCTGGGCAAGAGTCTTCCTAATGTGTACACGACACATAAAGACCCTGATCTGGGACTGAAGGCAATGTTGTCCAGGCTTGCAGGGAAGCCAGAAGCCAACATTTCCAAATGTGGCTTGCTTTATTTAGGGTGATGGTGGAGCACAAACAAACCTCCTGTCATAAGTTCTATAGAGTATATTGTTCATTTGGTCACAGTGTAATTTGTTTATTCTAAAACAGTGAAGTTGGCAGAAGCCCCAGCTGAAATATTCTAGAAATAAGAAAAATATGATCTATAGTAATTTGCTTCTTTCATTTGCTATTCCAAAGTTAGTTTTCCATGAATTCTACTACTACTCACTATTAATTTGTCACAATTACAACTTTATAAATACAGAAACCCTCTTACTACAGTTACATAGCTGTATTTGCCCAAGGTCGAAAACGCCCAAAGAGAATCATATCCAGTAACTATTCTGCTTGTTTAGCGATTAGGCTATAATGAGCTCAACCACAACCACCAGATACAGTAAAAATCAGAAAAAAAAGGCTTATTTGACATTTTCCACACTAAAGGCAAAAGGCAGCAGGAATTGTTTACAACCAACAGCTACTATAGATTTAGTGAGACATGATTGACATTTCCCTCCTTTTCATTGCCTAGCTTGCCATAAGGTCCTCAGCAAGTTAAGCTTAATGGCATGCCCACTAATCTTTGAAACCAGCAGTGATTTTGACAACGAACCTCTCCCCCATCTTTGTGATATTTAAGTCTTTCTAATCTAGGATTTCCATCATCTGACCCCCTCCCATGTGCTGACTTCTTTGGTGGGGGGGAAGGGGACTACATTGCAGGCTATATACTGCTTTTGTGCCCATGATGAACCTGCTGCTTCTCCAACTACTCTTGGGATCAGTCCAGATGACCTGTAAATACTTTAGGGTCACAGCCTTAGAGATCACCCAGTCCATGCCTTTATTTTACAAATGAGTCAAGGGGCTCAGACCAGTTATTTAAGGTTATAAAGCTATTAGCTGAGCAAAGTGCTGGTCAAAGCCAAGTCCTTCCTCAGATCAAAAGCATCTTGTACTCAGATTTCTACCAGGAAAGAACTCACCTGAAGATAGTAAATAAATGGATTTCACTCAAGGGAATTTTATCTCCATAAAAAGAAATGGCCAGCGTTCTCTGCAGCTGAATGTCTGGATCCCTAAGTGAAGATACTGGGCCTGGTCACACTGACCATGGCAGAGGAGTCAGACTCCTGTTGATGGCTCATTATTGGTCATTTTGAAATTCCTCTTTCTTCTCAAAACCCAAATTAAGAAGGCCTAGGCACAAAGGGGCATCGGGTGAAGATGAGCCATCAGTCATGAATGACTCATCAGCCCTTGTGAACATGGAGCTGAGGACAAAGAAAACAAACTCATTTCTCACATTAATTTTCAGAAGTCATAAACTTTTTTTTTTTAAAAATCAGGTAATATACAAGCTAAATAAAATTCCACTATCAAAATTATACCAAACTGCAATCTAACCTTTATTTAGTGATACTGTCTGGTTGTGTAGTAACAGAATTTAAAACACTTAAACTCAACAACTGAATTTTACAATGTAAAAAAAAAAAAGCTAAACTAAATAAAAGAATATCTTTTTATTATGCATACAATTTCAAAGGCACTTTGGTAATACTGAGATTTATAAACCTATATACATGTACTTCTATGTACCCCAAAACAAAGCACTGTTTTTAATCAGAATATACACATACCTTAACTTTCACAAGAAATTCCTCCCCGCTCCAGAAAAGCTGAACACAAATTAAAACTTCTTTAAACGAAAACCTCTTTTAAAATAGGACACGAAAAATAATCCCGTGACCAATCTTCCCACAAATAAAAGAATACTTTAGGAAATCTAGTTTTGCCTCACTCTGCCTATCAGATTTTCTTAGTGTAAGGCCTAACTCAAAGACTGAACCTAGGGCAGCTAGGAGGCACGGTGGTTGGAGCACTCGGTCTGGAGTCAAGAAGTCCTGAGTTCCAATCCAGTCTCAGACACTGACTAGCCGGGTGACCCTGAACAAGCCCCTTGGCTGCTCGGAGTCTGTTTTCTCCTTCCCTCTCAGGGCTGTTGTGAGGTTCATAGGAGACAACTGTAACACACTTTGCACCAGGTCTGCTCACGGTAGCAAACACTGCAGAGATGAGAGCTATTATGATTACTGTCAATGTGCCCAGAAATGAGGGCAAAAATGGGAGTAATGCCAGATCCCCTCAAGATGACGAGGAGGGATGCCTACTCCTGGCCAGCCACCCATGTAGCTCTTGAGAAGACGAGCCTCTGCCTTCGCTGTCCCCTGCCTACTGACCAACAGAAAGAGGGAGAGTCGGTCTCCCGCTAACTGTGCCCTCTCCCCTGGACGCTGACAACTCCCAAAGCGAGTTTCAATCCTCCCTGCCTCAGAGACCCTCGGGCTAAGGAACAGCCCAGATGTGATACTCAGCACCCACATCTTTGGTCAGAGACTGGAATTCAACCCTGGATTCTGGGAGTTGGTTTTTATTCTCTGGAACATTAAAATGCTCATGGATAACCATTTCTTTTCTCTTTCCAGGCCAGTGGGCGTGTCCTGAGGCCATTCCTTTGGCCCACTGGACTGGACAGTCCCCTCTTCATTCCTTTTCCTTTTTCTTCTTCTTTTTCGGTCTCGGCTCTTCAGGGGCCGCAGGCCCCTCAGACTCATCGCTGTGCTTTTTTCTCTTTCTTTTCTTCTTCTGATGGTCACTCTGATAGCCACTCGAGTCACTGGCATGCCACAGAGGGTCTTGCTCCAGCTTTTCTCGGTGGTGTTTCTTCTTTTTCCGGGGCTGCTGTTCCTCACACAGTCCATTTACAGCCTCGTGCACCTGGGAGCTGGTCTCTGCTGGGCCAGCCACATCTGAAGGCACATCAGCTGGGATGGGCATGGGCCCAGGCCCACAGTCCTCCTGGGGCTGCTTCAGGTTCTTCTTGCTCTTCTTCTTTGGCTTCTCTCCCCCTGCTCCAGGCTCAGTCTCATTACCAACGTCCCCAGACCCTTTGGGAAGTGCAGGGGAAACAGATGGCAAGCTGCGGAGAACAGAGGTCAGTGAGAACACAGGGATGCACTGGTCCGAGACACCCTTGGGGGGGGTCTAGGTAAGAGCTGAGGCACAGAGTGTGGCACCTACCAAGGGCATCATCCAGGGCCAACACTGGGCTCTTCTAGGCTCACCTCTACCACCTTGGTGTGACAGGCACAGCCACTAGCAATCAGCTGAGAGCCCGAGGCCCTCCCCTGCCACCCATCCCCCAAACCACCAGGTACCTCTAAGTGCCCTGGAAAAGACAAGGGTTCACACTTATTGTTGTTATTATTGTTACTGGGGAGGAGGCCTGCCTGGGTGGTATGAGACAAAGGGAGGATGCAGAACTGCATCCACATGCCCAGTAGGCCCAATCCCCCTTCTTTCCTCCCTTCCAATTCAGAGCCATCACTTCCCCTCTCAAAAGGGGATTACAAACAGCAGGATGGGTGGGCACAAGGCAGGGAGTGCTCGGTTTTCAGTAGATGAGGATTCAAACTCATTCTGACGAGTGTGACCAGGGAGCTTCAGACAAGTCTCCTAACCTTGGGGGTCTCCACAAGGAATATTTATGAATCACATGCAGGTTCCTGCACTAGTAATGAGCATCCTAGATAAACCAAGACAAAATGAAAATGAGGCCTTGGTTGTCTCATCTCTAAATGAGGATTCTGGGCAATTCCCGCTGAGCTGTAAAACCTGAGGGTTCCATGATACGAGACCCCAGGGAAGAACCGAGAACCCCCAGAAGGCCTCTGCTTACACCGAGCTGACCAAGCCATTATACTGGGAACAGGCACCAAAGTGTAAAGTGTAAACTTCACAAACTCTTTCAAGAGTTTTTCCCTCAAACTACAACACTCTGTGTAAGTTCAAAGCTAAAATACATTTTCTAACCACCAGAATGAGAAAAATCTCAGCGACAAGCGACCCTCATGTCTGTATATGGACAAGTGCTGGATCTGGAGCCAAGAGGATGCAGGCTCAAATCCTGGCTCTTTTCCCACCTGGATGAGCTTGTGCAAGTCCCTTCAGCTGGTGTAATTACAAAGTGGGACTTTTCGCTATGTTTTCCCTTGGACTGCTTCTCAGCACCGAGAAAGCCTGAGTCACATGGCTGTAATGCCCTCGGACCTGAAGCAGCCTGTGTGTATATACTCTGAGGTTTATGTTTTGCTTGGGGACTCTCTCCTGTGATTTTGCCAGATGAGCCTCTGGGTAGCCCTTAAGGAGCCCCCCAACGCCCATGGCTTTGAAAACCCAGATGCTGGCACTTCTCTCTCTAATAACTATGTATGTATTGCTACAAACAGACAGAAGCCTTGACTGCTGATCTGCGTTATTTGCTTTGTTTATAATCTCTGCTTGTAATTTGTTTGTGTTTTCTCTGATGTTCAGGGCGCTGACTTTTTCCCCTGAACTAAGTGAATAATATATGTATGTTTAATTAAAGTGCGACTGTAAACTCTTAAAGTTGCTCTCTTTAGAAAAGCAGATCGAAGAGCCCATGCTAGCAGCCCTCCTGTGTGCTGGTGGTTGGTCTTATGCCTCCACAGCAGCTGCGAGCAGCACTGCTGATACACCTGGGCAGGCTGCAGTTCCCGTGACTTTAGGGTGATTAAAAATTAAATCGCATCAACCAGAAGGCAGCTAAAGAAGAAAAATGAGAATGGATCCCACGTGACAATCTTGTCCCTGCCTCCAGGAGACCACTTCATCAATCCCATGCTACACACTCCAAAGCGCACATCTCATGAGGATGAACCCACCTGCTGACAATGAGCTTTCCTCGAATGCAGAAGACGCCGGCAGCGTCTGAGTCCAGACGGGACACTTCAAACTCCAGCTTGTCCCCTAAGTGGAAATGCAGGCTTTGCCACTGCTCCATGGGCATGTGCTCTGGCTTGGGGATGGAGGCATTGAAGCAGCCATGAACCAAGCAGCCCAGGTGGCTGGGAGCTACCTTATTGACCGTACCCTGGGGGGAGAAGAGCAGGAAGACTTAGTGAGGAGAGCCCTTGGGGGACAGGGTGAACCACACTAAGCTGTACAATGAGCTTCAGGAAGAAACACCCACCTAAAGAGGGCACTAAAGCTTACCCCCAGTCAGGCCAATGCAATGTGGTATTGATAAATAAAAATTTTATTTCCTCCTAACAACAAAAACCCACCTCTCCAACTTTTCCTAAACGCTCAAGAAAGGAAAATCATTCCCTTAGTGAGCAGACAACTGCCCTTCCCCCAACTGAAACCACCTAGAAAATACTCCTGGACATGGCCAGCTCCTGAGAGAAGCTCATTCAGGATAGGAAACATATGTTTTTCATAACAAAGATCTGCACTGAATTTCCATAAACAAAACTAATTTGAAAGTTTACAAAGCCTTCTTTAATGAATCAGTTTGGCAGGATACAAAGAGTGGTGACTGTTTGAAGATTCCATGTCCATTATGCGTAAAACATCCTGCTTTTAAATCTTGAATATGTTCATTTTAGCCAGCTGTCTACAAAGCTAAACACATTCTCCAGCTTTAAAATAATATTTAAGCTTGTTCTCCTTCATTTACAAGCTTTACTAGAAAGCCTCTAGTCCCAAAGAGAAGTTGGGATGGAGTCAGGGGAATAGTGGAGAAAAGTGGGAGCAGAAGAGTTGGGGATTATTAGGTATGGGGCATATTACAGTTGAAAGAGATGGTGTAGGGTGAGAGCAAAGCAGCATGGCCTCAGCTAGTGACGGGTGACACACAACCATGAAGGTCTTGGAGGCAAAGAGGCTTATTCTCATCTGTAAAATTGGGAGATAAGTCAACAGTCCCTCCTGGCAAGAGGCTCTGGCACTGTCTGTGTGCTAGTCACCCTTCACCATCAAGGGGGTAATCTTGGCTAGTGATGTGGGATGGGAAGCCACCAAAGGCATGAGGCCAGGGGAGCACCGTGCTCCAACCAGGTATAAACACTGACTGGAGAGAAGAAACAAACCAGCCAGGAACCTCTGGCTCTGCCAACCCTCCTCTGGGATGTCAGCCAGAAAAAAAAGACAAGAGACGCCAGAGATGTGGCAGAGGAAGAGGAGTCCAGCCTGGCCACCACCTGGAAATGGGAGCAAGGAAGGCTCTGGGGTAGGGGCCCTGGGGATTTGAGGCAAGTGTCCCCCCACCAACAGGCAGATGGCCCCAATGACTCTAAGCAGTCTCCCGAGCCTGGGGTGCACCCCATTGGGAAACATGGAACCAAAGGAATAGAAACGAAGTGGACATAGGTGATGCTGGGAGGCAGTTTCTAAGTCAGTTCCGTTGCTGCCCTTTCCTCTAGTCCCTCCCGATCCCCCATCCCGGAGGAGCTGGGTCCAATTCTCCCTGTTACCTCTGGGATTTGGGTTCTTCACCGTTTGGCTTTACTGCCCCTTTCCCCGGCTTCATGAGCTCTGGTCCAAACCAGCTTCGAGTCCCACCCCTCATCCCCGGGGCCCTCAGTGGGCTCTCCTGGTGTTCTCGCTGTTACTTCTGCCTCAGCGGCCACCTGCGCTCCTGAGCCCTGTGTCCATGTTCACACTGGCCGTTCTTTGGGGTCTTTTAGCTGGCACTTTGCAAAGTGGCTGACACACAGTAGGTGTTCACCCGCCTAAACCCTTTAAAGGGCAGTGACCGTGTCGGGGTGCGCGGTGCCGTGGGGGACGGTGGCATCTATAACTCCAAGCTGGAGCCGGCATCTGGGTTCGAGACTCTCCTCTTTCAGACAAGGAAACGGGGTGTGCAGGGGAAGTACCTGTGTAGGATAACCACCTCCTGGCCCCCCGGTGCCCACGCCCCGGCACTGCCTTGGCCCCCAGCCCCCTTGGTTTATCCACCCCTGACCGCCCTCGGGGACTGGCTGCCGGGTCTTACCACGAGCTTCTGGCCCTTCTCGGGGCAGAAAAGGACGAAATCGGCCTCAACGTCGAGGTGCACGTGTCCCTGGTCGTCATAGATGTCGCCCAGCTCGCCCACGATCTTGAGGTTATCGTAGGCCACGGGCACGCCGCGCAGGCTGCGGGGAGAGGGAGGCTCAGCAGCCAGACCCGAGGGGCCGGATCGGCCCCGCCCCGTGTCCCCCCATGCCCCCGCCTGCGTCCACCCCCAGCCCCTCCCAGGCCGGACCCCAGCTGAGGGGCAGAGAAGCCCGGACGTCACCGGTCCGGACACAGCCTCCCCGCCTCGCCCCCCCACCCCGGAAACGCCGCCGGTACACGCGGTCCCACCTTTCCGAGTAGCGCAGCAGCTCCCCGTCCAGTTGCTCTCGGAGGCCGCTCCGCTTGCGGCCCAGGAAACGCGGGGCCAGCGCCACATGCCGGCGGTGCGGGCCCACGCTTAGACACGACCCGGGCTTCACGAGCGCGCGCGCAGTCGCGAAGGTGGGCAGCTGCAGGCCTGAGCCGGGGCCCGAAGCCGCGGCGCCAGCTACCGCCATGAGCCCGCCAACACTCTACCTGTTCCTCTTCCGCCGCGGCCGGGCCCGGCGCGGACCAGTGACGTCTACAACCGGCGACACGCCTGCGCTACGCCGGCGTGAGCCGCCGAGACACACCCCTTTGCGATGCGTCACGAGGCGCCGGAGGAGCGCGGCGGCGTGGCGGGCGTACGACCGCCGGGGGGCGCTCACGGACTGAACAGCCAAGGACAAACACGGAGCATGCGCGAGGAGGCGTGCCTGCGCCTGTTCTCTCCTCTCCCCTCTTCCTCCTTCTTCTGGCGTCACGTGTGCGCGCTCAGCGAGTCTGGGAGAAGTGGGCGGGGCCGGCTGGATGCAGGCTCCTCCTTAGGGATTCTCTGCGCACCCCAGCCCGGCAACGTCGTGTACTGCCCCCCGGCCTGAGTGTTCTAAGTACGTTCTATATTTAGAACACGTTGTGAGAGTGTTTCAGCCTCGTCCCACTGTTTCGTGGCAGAGACAGATGAGGAAACTGAGGCAGACAGGCTGCAGCGACGTGTCCAGGGTCACACAGCTAGTGAGTGTCTGAGGCCGGCTGCGATGCAAGAAAGAGGACTCTTCCAGACTCCGGGGCTGCCGCTCCAGGCACTGTGCGCAAACATACACACACACGCAACATGTAATCCGATGTGTAATGTATGTATTTAACATATGCACATATTTAATCATGTTTGTACGTCACTTACATTTCATCAGTGCACAAGAAAATAGAGAAGTGTTTTCAACATGCGACCCCTTTGTTTTATAATGGCATACCCCTCTAGCACGGGGGCGTTGGATTAAATGGCTGCCTTTCTAACTCTGTTTAAGATTCTGTGGTCCTTTGATTCTGTGATTTCAGGTGACTCCAAGGATAAGGAAAAGAAATTTGACGGAGATTTCTTGTGCCCGAGAAGTGGAGTGAAGAGCCATCCAGGCCACCCGGGCCCCACAGAGGAGACGGGTCACTAATTATCGAGGGCCGAGGGTCTCACATAGACAGCGGATGAGGAGCACTGGGAGCCATGAAGTAGGGGCCCAGGTTTGTAGTTGGAAGAGCTGCATTCTTATCCTGCCTCTTCCCTTCCCTCCCTGCACCATCTTGGGCTGCATGAAGATGGGCAGAACTTCCAGGAAGAAGGAGATGATTGCCCCTGCTGTCCTGTGCCCCATACACAGCGCCAGCAGAACCCGGGACTTGCCTTTTGGTGCCACAGGGAGGGAAGGACACTGACGAGCTGGTGAGCCCCCCGAGGAGGGCAACTAGAACCGTGATGGGCCTTGAGTTCATGTCCCAGGAAGATCAATTGTAGGAATGACTGAGGGTTAGCCTCAAGAAGAGAGGAGCAGGGGAATGCAGGCTAGTTCTCCTCAAGTGTTTGAGGGGAGGAAGGGTCCCGAGAGAAGAGGAGATGCCCCGTTCTGCTTGGCCCCCAAGGGCAGAGCTGGGAGCAGCGTTAGAAGGTGTAGAGTCATCTTGGGGCTCAATGTCAGGAGGTGAGAACGAACCTTGGGTGAAATGAGGGAAGGGGCTTGAAAGATCCCGCCTCCCCCTCACTGACCATGTGGGAGCAGTGCTGAGATGACTGGTGGTCAGGGATGTGAGAGGGGGATTTCTGGACAGGTGTGGGTGGAGCTAGGCAGCTGAGAGGCTCCTGGCCACCTCTAACCCTGTGTGACCCTGAGAAGTCAGTGCTACCTCTGGCCTCAGGCTCCTCATTACCCAAAAAATGAAGTTAAAAAGAAAGATCTCCGGGAACCCTGGCAGATCTACATCTGTGAACTCTTCTGTAGGAAGGAAGCTAGGTGCTAAAGTGGACAGAGTGATAAACTGGACTTGGGACAGACCTGGGTTCTGTGGGGTGCAAAATTATGCAATCCACAAGAAAAACCACTGGGGCCAAGCTCTGAGCCAATGGCACTTTATCAAAGGGTCCATGGCCCCCTCCAATGGAGTGGACCTCAGATCTTCCTCATGATCTGAGATGCCCCTTTCCCTCCAGGGCCTTAATTTCATAGTGCTTGATATCCAGACAATACAGATGAAGCAAACTAAAAATACAGCATCTCATTGATAGACCTTTCCCTTGACCCTCCAGGGTCTATGTAAAATACAGAATCCTACTGGCTGACAAACAGTTAGTGAACAGAACTTAACAGACCTACTTTGATCTTTCTGGAGGTTCAGCCAAGCTGATGAGCACACTGTGATGGGCTGGGATGATAAACAGATGTCAAAACATCTGCATAGGCTGATGGGCTGCAGGCCGGCAACCAGGCCAAGTCCTCGTGGTCATGTCCCCATGTTGGGCAATAGAGAGATTTGAGGGATGGAGGGGCAGCAAATATAGCCAAGGGCTTTCCATGTAAATGAGTCACCTCTGCCGCCCTGAGCTTGGTCCCCATCACAAGGCACAAACCCTCTAGTTAGCTTCCTGTGAAGCAGCAGGTCCGACTAGTCATCTACCACAGTTCAAACCCAGCCCAGGTGCTCACCAGCTGTGTGACCCTGGGCAAGGCACTGCCAAAGTCGCCTCATCCCTGCAATGGGGTGAAATGGGATCGTACCTATGTCCCAGGATCATTGGGAAGATGAGGGGAGATATTTGTAAAGTGCTTGGCCAGCCCTAAAGCACTACAGAAATGCTCATCATTACTACATTCACAATACAGTACATTGTATAGTCTTCAGTCACACCTAGTTAGGCAGACGTGTGTAATTTGTGAAGCTGTCACCAGATGGCGCACGTGAGCTTTAAATGGGGAATGTCACAGGGAGGCCTTTTTACAAACCCAATCAATCCAGAACCCTAAAAAAGGGAAGCAAACACCCTCACCACTCATTACCTTTTAAACGACCCTGATAGCTTCTTCCAAAAGGCCTTAAGATTTTCAGATCCAAAACGCTCACAAGCCACATTAGATGGACAACCAAGCTGCTTCATTTCCAGGCCACCCCACCGCCTCTCAAACTGTGCTTTATTAAAAAATTTAAAAAAGGAAAATGTAGAAGAAAAAAAAAGTTTGGCCAGGGCATTAAACAGCATGGAGAGCCTCGGTCAATTAAGCGACATTTTCTTGAGTGTAACAGATTTGACATTGTGCAGGCCCTCCTTACTGGGAAAAATGCATGGACCTATAACAAACAATTGGACACCAAGTTCCTGAAGAACGGAAAAAAGTGAACTTGGGTTTTCGCCCCAGCTCTCATGTTCACTCCCCATCGGACCCTAGCAAGTTACTGTTTTATAGGATGTCAGTTTGACAATGACATTTGATATTCCTTCTGTCCCTAGATCACTGGTTCTCAAACTATTACCTGTGATGGTTCCCAAGGTTCTTTCAGAGGGTCTGCCTGGTCACAACTATTTTCCTTCTAATACCAAGATGTTTTAATTTCAGATATGGTAGATATCAATACATACAACCCATATAAATAATGCTCTTGATGGGGGGGGGCTTCCTCAATAATTTTTAAGACCAAATTTTTAATTTGGTCCTGAGACCAAAAAGTTTGAGAAAGATTGGTCTGGAGCTATGATCTTTCAACTTCTGTCTACAATGTATGACCTTAGGAAAATACTTGACCCCTCCAGAACTTGGTTTCCTCATCTACAAAGAGAAGAATCTGATGAAATGATCTCTAACATCCACAGCCTAGCTTGTAAAGTAAAGAAATCAGTCTGAGGAGGTCACTGTCCCCTCCCCATCCAGTAAAACTCGGTGGCACCCCATCAGCTCTAAGGTCAAATATAAATTCCTTTTGGCCTTCGAAGCCTTTCATAGCCTGGCCTTTCCTCTCTGCAGACTCCCTTTACCTTACCTGTCACCCTGCACTCTGGCCTCCTGGCTCCATCTCCAGACTCCCAGCATTTTCACTGAAGTCCTCCATGGAAATACAGGAGTACTTGCCCTCGTCATCACTGCCTCCCAGCTCCCTTGGCCTCCTGCAAGTGACAACTCTTAAATCTCCTCTTCCACAAGGAGCTTTTGCTGATTCCCTTTGAATGCTAATGCCTTCTCTCAGTTGATTATCTCCAATTTATCTTGTCTGTAGCTTGCTTGTACCCAATGGTGGCCATGTTGTCTCTCCCATTATGCTGTGATTTCCCTGAGGTCAGTGACCATCTTTTGCTGTTCTTCGTATCTCTGACATTTAGCTCAGTGCCTGGCACATAGTAGGCACTTAATAAAGCTTACTGACTATTAAATTATCCAATCAAATACAAAGACCAGTTCTAGGCACAAACTCTCACAAAAGCCATTGCTTTTGTTGAATTTCTTTTTAGTCTCAGTGGAGGGTAGGCCTCCCTCCAGAATGCAATTCAAATTAAGTCATTTCAAGTCAACAAGTAATTCTTAATGACTTACTACCCTAAGTCAGGGAGAAGACATCCTAGGCTCCCCTGAGACTATTTCTAGCTGAGTCTCTGTGGGCAAGACTCTCAGGGTCTCTGAGCCTCAGCCAGCTCTCTGAGAACATGATGAGGCCTCAGCCTTCACCTGTGGACGGCATCCACTCCTCCATGACCTTCGTTGTGGGCCATGTGTCAGACACTCCTCTCTGATACAGAGTGAGAAAGTCACAAGTGAGCCAAAATCTCTGTGCTTAAAGAGTTTATCTTCCAGGAGTGCTGCCTACACCAGACACATGGGCAGCTTGGGGTGCTGGGGAGAGAAATGACTTCAATGCCAGGGAGACCTGGATTCAGGTTGCACCTCTGACAACTGATGGCTGTGTGACCTTAAGTCATTTAACCTCTTAGTGTTCCAGGCACAGGAGATAAAAGGATGGGCTTGGGGTCAGAAAGGCCTGAGGTCAAATCCAGCCTCAGAGATTGACTAGCTGTGTGACTCTGGGAAAAAGGTGTCACCTCTGTTTGCCTCAGTTTCCTCAAGCATAAAACGGGGATAATAATAGCACCTCCCTTCCAAGGCTGTTGTGAGGATCCAATGAGATGATAAGTGAAAAGTGCTTAGCACCAAGTCTGGGACTTGTTTAGTAGTAGATGCTTCTTCCTCCCTCCCTCCCTCATTCCTTCCTTGCTTCCTCCTTTCCTTTCCTCTCCTCTCTTCTCCTCTCCCCTCCTTCCTTCCTTCCTTCCTCCTTTCCTCTCTTCTCCTCTCCCCTCCTTCCTTCCTTCCTTCCTTCCTTCCTTCCTTCCTTCCTTCCTTCCTTCCTTCCTCCCTCCCTTCCTTCCTTCCTTCCTTCCTTCCTTCCTTCCTTCCTTCCTTCCTTCCTTCCTTCCTTCTTTCCATCTGCCCTCCCTGCCTTCCTTCCTTTTGAAAGCTTTGTTACCAAGATGGTGCCAGCCAGAATGGAAAAAGGGAGTTTCATGGTCCACAAGTTCCCTACACCAATAAAATCTCAGGTCTAGCCTTCATCCCAGGGGAATGCTAACAATGGACAGTGGCACAGTCAGACTGACTTCTTTGCTTTACAAGCTAGGCCATGGACATTAGGGATCGTTTCATCCAGTTTCTTCTCTTTATAGATGAGAAAACCAAGTTCTGGAGAGGTCAAGTGATTTCTGAAGGTCATATAGCTAGCACATTGTAGACGGAAGTCGGAAGATCATAACTCCAGACCAACCTCTGTCAAACTTCTTGGTCTCTGGACCAGTTTGGTCTCAAATATTCATCTTTGTATAAAGAGGAACTCTATCTGTATGTGTTGGATTCAGTTTAGCACCCAGCAACAATAAAACACATAAAGGAACTCTAAGCCTATGTCTGTGCGTGGCTCAGTCACGCTTCTCTCACTTTACTGGTGACCAGCTCTGGAAATGCTGACATACTGTGGTATTCCTACATTTGTCATTCATTGCCCAGGCAGAATTCTGATATTCCTATAATGTCTCGATTTGCTTGTTTGTTGTGGTGTTTCTGCTTTGATTTATAGATCCCCGAGGTTTGGAGCCAAGACTTTTTAAGTGTTTGCCTCAATGAAACCACTCACATCTCTCAGCACCATCCATCTCTTGTTGCAGCTCTTTAGTGAAGGAGATTTATTGACCCCCTATGACAGTCATTTAGTGTTTCTAGATGAATTATGTTCCATTCACACGGTTGGGAGATTCCCTAGAATAGATCTATTGTGTGAAGCTGTGCATGGGCTGGAGGAAGACAGGAAGTCAGAAGCAGACAGACTTTTGAGGGTCTCGAGTCCCATTCCTATCGAATGTGGGGTCTCTTTATGAATCATGGGCATGAGGACGCTATAGCTTATCGGCCATCTTTTGTGACCTCCCTACATCACTTTAGATATGCTGCATATGAATTTTAAGAACCTTTGCAGTGAGATTGTAAAAACCTGCTAAGAAATTTGGCCAGTGCAATCTTTGTGTGACCCCTCCAAGGTCAGCTCTGGAAACCCCCAATTTACTGCTCTCTGCAGCAGCTCCCTGTAGAACAGAATTCGGAAACCGTCTCTTTTTATTTCAGGAAGATGGCTTTAAAGCCCTTTTCAAATGCCAAAATAAACCATCTCCTAACTGCGAAATCCATGTGGGTGTCGAGTGACACAGATCTTTGACATTAGATATTTCTAGAGAATGAAGTATGGAAAGCTGGGGGAGAGGTGATGGAAGGAAGTTATAAATGAAATGGAGAGGGGGTAGAGCAGGTGCTCAATTCTTATTTTGCTTCTGGAGTTACACACTTACTGTTTTAAGAGGCAGTTAATTGGCACAGCAGATAGAGCTCTAGGCCTGGAGTCAGGAAGATCTGAGTTCAGATTTGGCCTCAGATACTTATTAGTTGTATGACCTGGGGCAAGTCGCTTAATTTCTGTCTCCCTCAGTTTCCTCAACTGTAAAATGTGGATGAGGATAGCACCTACCATGCAGGGGTGTTGTGAGGCTCAAATGAGATAATAATTATCAAGTGCTCAGCACTTGATGGTACATAGTGGGTAGATTGGCCTACCCTGTCCTAGATTGTGCACACTTGTGGCCATAAGGAATGTATGAGTGCCTAGAGGCATTGTGAAATTACCATTATCTAATGGGTAAGGAGGAGGGGAAGGAGGGGAGCGGAGAGGGGAGGGGATGAGAGAGGGGAGGGGAGGGAGGAGGAGAAGGGAGGAACACAGGAGGTGAATGGAGGAGAGAGAGAAGGAGAAAGAAAGGGATAGAGAGAGGGGGAGAGGAGAGGAGAGAGAGCATTGAACCAGCAAAGAAGACTCAGAAGAAACAGGAAGACAAGTGGGAGGAGAAGAAGTAAGACAGATCAATGTCATGGAAATCCAGGGAGGAAAAAGTGTCTAGGAGGAGGGAGAGATCAACGATGACAAAAGCCACAGAGAGTTCCAAAAGCAATGGGGAGAGGGTGGAAATATTGAAAGGATTTGAGGTGAAGAAGGTAGCAGAAAAGAAAGCTCTCAACAGGCAAGCTCAATTTTCTTAGTAAAGTATAAGGTAGGATCTTCTGCTGGGGGTGGGGAGGGGAAGTGCTGTAATTAGCTTGAGAAGAGAAATGTTTGGAAGAGATTATGAAGAATGGGAGATGAGTCAACCAGGGAAGAGCAGGATTGATAAGCTTTAGTCAAGTATTGGTTGAACATAGATAGGATCAATGCACAGTAGCCACTTTCAGGGCAGTTTTTTTTTTTCCTCCGGAGGTTTTTTCAGCAGATTCTAAGTACGGACAGAGAGGGCAGATCCTGAAGGATCTAAGAGTAAAGTTCAGAGGGGTTAAATGGTACTAAGACAAGAAAACAAACACTTCAAAGGGGTATAAAGCTGAACATGTTAACTACAGTCTCAGAATTCCAAATGGTGGAAAGTAAGACCAGAATAGGAGTCCAAGAAAGTCTCCTGAAATCAGGGAGGAGAGGAATGACTGGAGATTTCCAAAGGATGAAGAATAGTGGTAGAAAGGATGAGGCATATGGAAAGATAGAAGTACGGGAGTGTAAAGTCAGATGGAAGAAGGTCAGATGTTTGGAACACAGAAGAGGAACATTTGTGGGTGATAATGATGGGACAACCACTTTTGTGTGCTTGAGGTGAAGATAAGTGCCAGTCATTAGAGCTGAACTATAGGGGACCTTTGTGCATTTGAAGGCATGTCTATAAGTACTAAAATCTTAGGGCAGGAGTCAGGCTGGAGAGGAAGACTGTGAGGCAGGTATTGAACTCTCTAGGAAAGAAGACACGATCACCCAAGGCATGCTGGAGGAGAATGACAAGGAACTCAATAGGACAGTAAATCTGGATGGAGTAAACCTGGAAGGAGGAGAGTTTACTGAGGGCTTTCAGAAGGAAGGGGTGGGTCTGGAAGTACTCGTAGGGAACAAGGAGTGGGTCCATTTGTCCTCTTCACCACACACAGAAAGCATGAGAGAAGGAACATCCATAATAGAGACATTGGCTAGGAGGAGTGTGCTGTCTTTAGAGTACCATCAGGTTTCCTTGATAGCAGAGGAGGAAGAGGAGGATGAGGAGGATGAGGAGGAGGAGGACCTGTGAGAAAAGAGGGTCTCCTCTAGAGAGAATGTTATTCACGATAGAGTGGAGTTTCACAGGGAGCAACGGAAAAGGGAGCACAAGCAAGATGAAAGTGGATGGGCATCGGGAAGCAAGGAATGGTAACAAACAAGGGTGGTGTAGGCAGCCACTAATTCCAAATCATAGGGATTCAAGGAGGAGGATGTTGAGGGACAAGTTCTCTGAAAATCATAGAGATCGTGGAAGCACGCCCTAAAGATTCTCTGGGGTGTTGGACGGGGGCATCGCCACCAAGAGGAGGAGGACTTCCGCTGCGAATCGAATGAGGCTGGTGACAGCAGTGCCACCCGGTGGTGAAACTGGCTGCTGACTACAAACTGAGGGCAGAAAGAATGGGGAGTAACAGTAAACTCCCCCCGCATCCTGTCGACCCTGTATCGACTAGCCTACCTACGATATGGTTTTCTCCGTTCAAACAAGTTTTCTAAAGAGACTGTCCCTATCTTTGTGTGAGGGACGGAGAACAAATCTACGACTTTATTTTCTTTTGCTGTTTACTCGGCTATTCTATTACAAGATGTTGGCTATTTGGTTGAAGGCTCTTTGCCAGCCCTATTACAGAGTATGTACATGGATGGGGGCTCAAGCCATCTTGAATAATTGTTATTATTTGGAGTACCCAGGTTCAGGACTTCTGGAGCTAAGGGGGGCCTGTGCCACTTCAAAGTTACCTCCTGATAGTGTTTGAAATGAGCCCTACATCTCTCCTCCTCTCACTTTAGGGGTCAGCACTATGCTCTGCAAAGCCTGGGAGGGAGAAAAATCCCTCTTCAGCCGCATCCTTTATCTTTCCGCATCACCACCTTCATTTGTGCAAAGGTTTATTGTGCTGTTTAAGTACATCACAGACCCCAGCAGGCAGCCTCTTCTCACTGCCAGTCCTTCATACATGAGTCCAGTGGCTAGCTTGTGGTTGAGCAAATTGGCTTCTGTGTCTTTCCTAAAACAGACCTTCTGTAACATTTGTTGTACATTTCTACCTTGCATGTTGATACAAGAGTGTTCAGATGACTCCCAAGCACTCCTGGGCTGGGTGATGGAATTATTCCAACTCCCTCATGGAGCCAAATATTATTTACCTCCCAACAGCTGTTGCACAGTGATAGCAATGGTGAACCCTGGACCACAAGGGCAGCCGGAGCTAATGGCTGGATTACATTGATCACTGCACTCCTTTCACTTATGCCTTTAGTGTTTGCTGACTGGAAAGCTGACAAAGCCTGTGTATCTTTGGCTGTTTTGTCCACCTACCAGATGATATGTAGTCCTGTATTCTCTATTCAGTGATCATAGAGGATTCAGGGAACCCCAGTGGTCCTTGGGAGACATGGTCAGGAGTTTTAGCAGCTCTGACTGGGTGGGTAGGAGGAGAAAGAGATCCCTATAGGTTAATCTGGAAAGAAAACTCATCAGCAGGAATTCTGCCTATCTCCCTGTGGTTGATAAAGAACTTGGAGTCCTCTGGGCTGGATCTCAGACTTTAGAGTCATCTGTGGCCAAGAAACTGCTTTGAAGTCACAGCAAAGTTCTAACTCAGGCAATTTTAGGTCTCTTGGGCAAGGTCAGAAATATGGAGCAAGCTGGAATCAGGTAAGGACCTAGGACTTCCCAACCAGGACTGTCATTGAAGAAATAGATGCTGTGGGTACTAGGAAGGAGAGAAGGAGAGGCCAATGGTCCATATGGTGGAAGAGGAAGCACACATAAGTCCTATTACATATTAAATATTCACCTGAGATAGAAACCACCTGCTCCCCATCTCTACTTTTTTTTATTCTCACTGTAATTAGTTAACAGAAACACCTGCCAAATATTAAAATGACTAAGGCAGTTAAAAGGAATTATTTTTAATTCCTTAGTATTCTTTTTAAAAGGGGGATTTGAAATGTGGGGGACTGGAAAAGAGAGAGGGAGAGGAGAGAGAGAGCAAAAGGGGTGAGGGGGAAAACAAGACAGAGAGATGGAGAGCCTAAAAGAAGGAAAAGTTGGCAAATAATTGTGCAGGAGAGTGGGGGAGGTAAGTGAGGAAAAAGCATTAGAACTAGGAGAAAGAGAGAAAAAGAGAGAGAGAGAGAGAGGAGAGAGAGAGAGAGAGAGACACAGAGACAGAGAGACACAGAGAGAGTTCAGTGCTGAGAGAGAAAGAAAAATCTATAGCTAGAGAAGGAAGACAAAGATGGAGAGGGAGAGGCTGCTGGAGTGGGATTTAGTGCATTGTCATTTGGAGTAAGAAATTCTAGATTTGAATCCAAGCATTGGTATTCATTCATTCATTTACTTGTTTGTTTATTTATTCATAGCTGTGTGACATTGGACAAATCATTTTTTCTCTGGGCCTCAGTTTCTCCATCTGGACACTTCCATATCCAAATCCCAGGGTTCACTAAGGATACACAAGTTTCCTGGCAGTGTCATATTGCCAATGTTCTGTATATTTTGCTGGCCATTGGTATTTCAAACAATTCCCATCGTATGTTTCTTCCCTTTTGAAGGCTGACAACATGTGATTTATGGATTTGGAATAATTGGATTTCTTGGCTTCCATGTACTTTGTGTAAGGAATATTACATATGTTTCCAGGAAAGCAATTTAAAGAAAAAAATGAGTGAGAAAGTGCCAAGTTCTGAAATTTTATTTGCAAGCAAAGCTCGCACTTGTGACACTCCAGTAACATTCTGAACATTGGTAATAGGAGCTGACCCTGAAGGGAGGGGTAGTGTTGGAGCCCTGGTGCTAAATCTATGCTTTTGCTGGAAGAAGCCCCAATGACCTGGGAGGCAGTGGACTGCCGCCTCCATTGGGCCAACACATGAATCCACTTAGCGTTCTTTAAAAATAAAACTTGAGACATGTAGCAAAGATTTTCAGATCACAGCCTCTAAATCATGTAGGGTGATTTGTTCAGCATTTTAATTAGGCAAAATGTTTAGTGGTAGCTCCCATGGATCAATCAAGGGCTTCTGAAAACACTCAGGCCACATGGGATGTGTGGTTTTTACTCTCTTTACCTGACTTTATTAAAGTCATAGACTGTGTGGGTTCTTGCTTGTTGATTCATTCCTGTAGTGAAAATCCATAGTTCGAGCTTGCATTTGGGTTTTTTAAAAAGCCCCAAACAAAAAACTGTTGCCAACTTTCAAAGCTTATGGATTTTTATCAATCTTTCCTGTATTTACTATAAGGATATGATTTAGATCTGATGACTCAATTTCAGGCTTATGCCTAGAACCTACTAACACTTAATAAATTCTTATTAATTGAATGATCAATTAATTTGGCAGGCATTTGTACTCTGCCGACTCATGAAGACCAGAAGTCCTTTAAGCCTGAGGAAGTGTGTCTTTGTGATTTGGCAGGTTGTTTTGGTCCCAAAATAAACCCCTTCGTGGCCAACTTAAGCCTGGTTCTCAGATGACAGACAAAGATTGTCATGGCATCATTTAGGTATACAAATACATGATGAATGAAGTAGTTGATGGAGTCAGTTCATGCTACATTTGTCAGAAGCAATATGTGGCCATAATGTCACAAGGCCAGTGTTCTGGTATAAATCATGTAGCGTGCTTTTGAAGAATCCCTCCCCAAGAGGAGTTGGGTCCCAACAGCTATGTCCCTGGGATAAACTTTGAGACTCTTCTTTCAAATGCTACATGTATCCTAATCCATTGACTGATGCTCCATGTGACCTGTTTTCACCTTGATCCATTAAGGATCTGTGGTTTCAAGGGCACTGGTGCTCAGGGCATTGACACAGACCCCACCCCACCCACACCCCCATCCACACAGAATAGAATGACATAGAGAGGAAGAAGGGAAAGTTGGAGAGAGTTGCTGTTGCTAAAAATGTCTTTCATCTTCCTGTAATCAGGCTGAGCTTGGATCTGGTCCTCTGACAACAGACAGCTAGACCATCATGAGAGGCAGCTTCAGGTGTGACTGGGGCACTGAACTTGGAGTTGGGAAGCCTGGGATTGAAATATAACCTAAGACACCTACAACTTGTGCAACTCTGGGCAAGTCAAACTCTCTGTGCCTCAGTATCCTTATCTGTTCCTTATCTGTGATATGAGGGAGTTTGTCTCAATGGCCTCTAGTTTTCCTTCTAGCCCTACATGGATGATTTCTATGGTGTCTGAGAATGTATTTGGAGCCTCTCTAACTAGGTAGGGCCTGCCAGACCTTGTGAGTCATTGCAATAGCCCTGAAAAAATGTGGCTCTAGACCATCTGATATGGAAGGCAAAGACTTTCATGGAGTTCTGGTACTGCCACTGTGGGCCCACTAGTAATCTCTATAAACCTTTGTTAGCTACCTTTCCTATTGGTCACTGAATTGCCTGTGAGAATCTCCAACAATTCAAAAGTGCCAATAGCCCACGTGAGCATATTCCCAGGCTTTGGAGGTAGGTGTTACAGGCTTCAGCATTTTGTTAACTTTACATTAGTGAAGCCAGAGACATTGGTGAGCCCTAGTCCTCATGAGAGGACTCTATTTCCAGGCACCACTTCTGAAATCACTTTCACCCACAATGCTAACAGTGTCTCATACCTTCCCATTGCCAGGGAAGATGGCAGGGGTGAGCCAGAAGAAGAGAGAATTAGGAGGTAGTGTCAGAGGAGGGATCTGCAAGTATAAGAGAGAAATACAAAGGCAGAGCTTCAGGAAGGGGGAGAAATTGTATGGGAGTCACCAAGGAAGACAAAACGAAAGAGGTAGCTGGCATTGGACAGCCACCTGAAAGGTGACGGAAGATATACATGCACAGCATAAAGAAACTGGAACTTTACTGGGGGAATGGAAGGAATGTGTTACTGAGAACAAGGCAGATGTCCCAGGGTCAGAATGGACAGGACCAAGGTTCCTGGAAATCAGTCATCATCTCATGCTCCTTAGGACTTGGGAAAAAAAATATTCAGAGAGCTTGCTGCTGATTGATTCCAATAAAGAATGCCACAAAATGGCATTGGATGGACTGCATATTTACACTGGGCTGGGAGCAATGGCCATGTTTTATATAAATTTAACTTTTAATAGTGTAAATAAAATACATCCAATCACTTCATGGGATTCATTATTCCCACTCACTGGGACCTAGATGTGCCCTCACCTGTGGACTTTCTCCATCTTCTCAGTAAATGGCAGCTTCTTGAGGGCAGACTGATTTTTTTTTTTAAATCTTGACCTCCTGGGGTGGAGCCAAGATGGCGGCTGGAAAGCAGGGACTAGCATGAGCTCCCAGCCGAGTCCCTCCAAAAACCTATAAAAAATGGCTCTGAACCAATTCTAGAATGGCAAAACCCACAAAACAACAGAGGGAAGCAGGGCTTCAGCCCAGGACAGCCTGCATGATCTCTGGGTGAGGTCTATCCCACACGAAGCTGGGAGCTGGGAACTGGGAGCAGAGCGGAGCAGAGCCCAGCGTGGGCAGCACGGACCAACCAGACCAGGAGCCGGGCGGAATGTGCCCTACCACCCTGAATCAGTGAGCTGCAGCAGTTACCAGACTTCTCGACCCACAAACACCAAAGACAGCGGAGAAGGTTAGTGGGAAAAGCTGCAGGAGTGGAAGGAGTTCAGGGTTCAGCTACCAGCCCTGGGGGCAGCAGAGGTGGGGCAGCTACAGCTGCTGTTGCTTCCCACCCCAGGCCCACCTGGTGGGAGGAATTAAGTGGCTGATCAGAGCAGGAATGCACAGCCTGCTGAAGATTTAAGCCCAGTCCGGGTTGGGGGTTCTTGGGGAAGGAGCAGTGCTGGTGTGGCAGAGCTGGCACATCCCCCCCAAATGTGGAACATAGAACTCTTTAGTCTACAAGCAGTCATACCCCACTGAAAAACTCAAGGGTCAAGTTAGTTGGTTGGGAATATGGCCAGGCAGCGAAAACACACCCAGATTCAGTCTCAGACTTTGGATTCTTTCTTTGGTGACAAAGAAGACCAAAACATACAGACAGAAGAAGTTAACAAAGTCAAAGAGCCTACAACAGAAACCTCCAAAAAAAACATGAACTGGTCCCAGGCCATGGAAGAGCTCAAAAAGGATTTGGAAAAGCAAGCTAGAGAAGTAGAGGAAAAATTGGGAAGAGAAATGAGAAGGATGCGAGAAAACCATGAAAAACAAGTCAATGACTTGCTAAAGGAGACCTAAAAAATACTGAAAAATACACTGAAGAAAACAACACCTTAAAAAACAGACTAACTCAAATGGCAAAAGAGCTCCAAAAAGACACTGAGGAGAAGAATGCCTTGAAAGGCAGAATTAGCCAAATGGAAAAGGAGGTCCAAAAGACCACTGAAGAAAATACTACTTTAAAAATTAGATTGGAGCAAGTGGAAGCTAGTGACTTTATGAGAAATCAAGATATTATAAAACAGAACCAAAGGAACGAAAAAATGGAAGACAGCATGAAATATCTCATTGGAAAAACCACTGACCTGGAAAATAGATCCAGGACAGATAATTTAAAAATTATTGGACTACCTGAAAGCCATGATCAAAAAAGAGCCTAGCTATCATCTTTCAAGAAATTATCAAGGAGAACTGCCCTGATATTCTAGAGCCACAGGGCAAAATAGAAATTGAAAGAATCCACAGATCTCCTCCTCAAATAGATCCCAAAAAGAAATCTCCTAGGAATATTGTCACCAAATTCCAGAGCTCCCAGATCGAGGAGAAAATACTGCAAGCAGCCAGAAAGAAACAATTTGAGTATTGTGGAAACACAATTAGAATAACCAAAGATCTGGCAGCTTCTACATTAAGAGATGGAAGGGCTTGGAACATGATATTCCGGAGGTCAATGGAGCTAGGATTAAAACCTAGAATCACCTACCCAGCAAAACTGAGTATCATGCTCCAAGGCAAAATATGGATTTTCAATAAAATAGAGGACTTTCAAGCTTTCTCAGTGAAAAGACCAGAACTGAATAGAAAATTTGACTTTCAAACACAAGAATCAAGAGAAGCATGAAAAGGTAATCAAGAAAAAGAACAAGAAAAAGAAATTGTGAGGGACTTACTAAAGTTGAACTGTTTTGTTTACATTCCTACATGGAAAGATGACATGTATGATTCATGAGACCTCAGTATTAGGGTAGCTGAAGGGAATATGTATATATATATATATATATATATATATATATATAAGTGAATGTGTATGTATGTATATATCTCTATATATATAAGTGAATGTGTATGTATGTGTATGTATATATATATATATATATATATATATATATATAAAGAGAGAGAGAGAGAGAGAGAGAGAGAGAGGACACTGGGTGAGTTGAAGATGAAGGGAAGATATGTAAAAGAAATAAAATCAAATTAAGGGATGAGAGAGGAACATACTGAGAGAGGGAGATAGGGAGAGATAGAATGGAGTGGATTATCTCGCATAAAGGTGGCAAGAGGAAGCAGTTCTGTGGGAGGAGGGGAGAGGGCAGGTGAGGGGGGAATGAGTGAATCTTGTTCTCATCAAATTTGGCCTGAGGAGGGAATACCATACATACTCAATTGGGTATCTTACCCCACAGGAAAGAAGAGGGAAGAAGATAAAAAAAGGGGGGGATGATGGAGGGGAGGGCAGATGGGTGTGGAGGTAATCAAAACTAAACACTTTGGAAAGGGGACAGGGTCAAGGGAGAAAATTCAATAAAGGGGGATGGGTTGGGAAGGAGCAAAATATAGTTAGTCTTTCACAACATGAGTATTGTGGAAGGGTTATACATAATGATACACATGTGGCCTATGTTGAATTGCTTGACTTCTTAGGGAGGGTGGGTGGGAAGGGAAGAGGGGAGAGAATTTGGAACTCAAAGTTTTAAAAACAAATGTTCAAAAACAAAAAACAAGTTTTTGCATGCAACTAGAAAATAAGATACACAGGCAATGGGGTGTAGAAATTTATCTTGCCCTACAAGAAAGGAAGGGAAAAGGGGATGGGAGGGGAGTGGGGTGACAGAGGGGAGGGCTGACTGGGGAAGAGGGCAACCAGAATATACGCCATCTTGGAGTGGGGGGGAGGGTAGAAATGGGGAGAAAATTTGTAATTCAAACTCTTATGAAAATCAATGCTGAAAACTAAATATGTTAAATAAATAACTTTAAATTAAAAAAAATCTTGACCTCCTTAACACAGTGTCTCAATTTGATAGGCACACAATGATTGCTTTAAAAACTGAATTAAATTAAATCACTTGTCCAGCCTATTTCCAGTCCAATAAGTTGATGTTTTCCCTTGTTTTCCAGATAAAGGAAAAGCTGGCTACAAAAGATTAAGTGAAGGAATTAAGGGCACAGAGCCAGTGAGTGATAAAGGAGCGCTTGACCCCAGGTCTCTGGTCATTCCTTCCTGTTGTCTTTAGCATTAGTTGCTGGTGATAAAACCAAAGACAGAAGAAAAAAAAAGTCCCCAACAGCCCTAGTTAAAAGTGTGCTGAATCAACATCACAATTCAAAATTCCTAATGTTTTATAACACACACATATGCTACTGAGAACTAACTTACTCTAAACATGGCATTTTGGAATCCAGGAGGAGCCTTAGTGTATCCCAGAATGAGTCATCCTGGACTAGGGGAAAGAATGTGTCCTGAATGACATCATTTACTTTACGACCTGCAGCAATTCCCACCATCCTTTTCTGCTTTCCTCTTTTGGCCAAAACAGCTGCTAACTTGTGGGACCCACTTACTCAGGCTTCGGGGACTTCTGGCCTTCGTGGGGCAGCCTATTAAAGGAGGTTGGAGATAGATGGGGGATAGTCTGTTACTGCCAGATAGAACTTTTTGGATTTGAGACTTTGTTTTCAGAGAGGACCAATGACATCACCAGGGTGATGTCTTTTGACTCATGGGTGAATTGGATATAAGTGAGGTAGAATTGTACAGGTCGTCCATCTCACTCTCTCTTCCTGAGTCATCAAAGTCCAGCACCAAGACAAAAGTCAACATGACTGGTGATGGCTTGGGATGCAGTGGATGACCTTGGCATGTTCAAGGTCTGACCAAGCTCTGAATACTCCTCAGCACTCAACCCCACCACCTGCTGCCCCCAACTCACCCAAGGGTGTGAAGCCTGTTGTTTTAGCCCATCTGCTGAGACAGTTTATCAAGGTGTGGCTGCTGAGCATGCTACAGCTTCTTGGAGCCACAGGTGAGAGCTGGGTGACAGCCAGGGTTAATGAGCAGCCCTGGAAAGAGCTCGGCAAGCCTTAACACCAGAAGTGCCAGAGGGGATGGGGAGCCACTGAAGGTTCTGGATGAGGGGGGCTATATAGTAGACCTGTGTTTTAGGACTGTCAATTTGTCTGCTGTGTGGAGGATGAAATGGAGATTTAGGGAGCTATACTTTTTAATATAAAATTTTCTTTTTTCTTATCATGAACTGAAAAAAAATTGAGAAATTGTCTTCAGGGGGACCTGATAGGAGGAAGTTACATTAGTCCAGTTGAGAGAAGGGATGAGAATTTAAATAAGGGAGAAATGAGAGGCCTGGAAAAGAGTCCTCAGCCTGGTGACTGAGATAATAGGAGTGTCTTTGACAAGATGGGAAAACAGGGAGTGGGAGGCCTGCTTTGGACATGCTGGAATGGAGGTAACTAAGAAATGTAAGTGGTAGGCAGCTAAAGGGAGGGGGTGACAGCTTGGGCAACAGATTCAGATTGAGAAAGCGGGTGTGATGCTTTGTTTGTATAAAGCTGGGATATGGGGCCACACTCACTGGAGCTGGGGTATGGTGATCTGGGTGCAACCTGGCCTCTCACACTAGCTTAGTCATCCCTGGAAACTCACTAAATCTCTCGAGTCTGTTTCCTCACTTGTTAAATGGGGGATAACAACCCCTCTAGTCCCCACCTCCCTGGGGCATTCTGAGGTTCAGAGGAGATATTATCTAGAAAGTCCTCTTCCAAATGTTAGGAGCTGGACAGGCTGTTCCAAAAGTCTTGGTGCTGTTGTAGGTTTCTAAAGATATAAACCAGCCCTAAGACTTTTGGTACACTGTGTGAGTGGTTGTTCTTTTCATGGTGACATTAGCTGAAGGATCACTAGTCACAAGATGGGCAGAATAGCCCCATTGCCAGGACATCTTCATCACCTCCTGCTCACAAAGGTGGCACTTTCAAGCAGCATTTCAGCATAGTCTAAAGGACTCAGGAATCCAGAGCCAAGTGGCTCTCAGTAGCTGGGTCTGTCTCTCCAGGGTGATGGAGGCTTTGGGCCTCATTCTCCCATGTCATGCAGATGAGTTGTCAGCTTATGGCTGTAACAGGGAAGAAACAACAGTCACAGAGATGCTCTGCCAAAGGTTCTTCTGCTCTCATACCTCCTTTCCACACAACGTGTCAATGCCCCCAGTTTTCCTCAGGACTCTACAGGGGACCCCACAACATGCTGGTCTCTTAGATTGGGATTAGTTCAAATCCTCATACCAAAATATCATTTTAACACCTGTCCCTCCAGCCATTTGCTAACTGGTAGGTAGCAGGTCAGAAAGGTTCAGGTCTGAAACTTGATTCCACTCTGGAATCTTACGGGGAAGGGTGCAATCCTCTTGTCCTTTGTGCACTTGGACAGAAATCACAGCCATCCTCTTATTTTACAGATCCCAACCCTCCATTAAACAGCTCATCATTGCATTTAATGCAAAGTTCTCAGCTTCCAAACTTCTCTTCCCTATTACCTCCGGAATAAAATCGAGTCTCCACCGGGCCAATAGTTTTTATTGTTCAGGAAAATTGAATGTTGGGAGTGGATGTTTTGCCTACTCTGAACCATAATTAACACAAGGTCTCCAGAAAGGGATTAGATGATTAACATATCCTACCTTGGTATCTATTCTATTTTCTGTTGTTTTGTTTCAGTGATCATCCTGTAATCTGTAAATCTCATAAGTGACTACCATTTACAAAAAGAGAAAAAAAAATATGTATTTTCAGGGCAGTGAATAATGGGACCCCATATAACGGGGGCTTGAATATAATGGGGCTTGAAATTAATAGCCAGTAAATTGCAGACCCAGACAACGGCTGTCTCTGGAATAGGAAGAAAATGTGTGATTTCAATGTGTTTGTGTAACCTCTCATATATTTGCAGCTACTGTCTTTGTACATGGAACAGGTTGGTTTTTCTAAACTCAGTAGCAAACTTTTCTTTTAATTGCCTAAAGCCTGTGAGCTGTCAGAATGAAAAGAAACCCACAGCAACCAGGGCTTTCAAAAACACTCCTCTTTTATTAAATAGACACACATCAGCACAGTCACAGGACCAATTCTTCTGTCAAATGTTCCCCTTGTTGACCACAGCCCGATTGATTTCTCCATTTTCCAGGCAGACTCCCCCTACTCCCTCTGAGGCTTCTGGCAGGACATACCCCTCCGTGGCATAGCTGGACTCTCCGTCCCAGTAGCACATCAGCTTCCCTGACAGTTGGGTGTTAGGTCTCCCATTACATCCCCCCCGGAGGGCACGGGTTCATGCCAACTCTTGAATGTAGTCACTTATAAAATTATAGCTCTTAATTCAATGTGTGATGAAAATTAAATTTCCAAGCACACAGGAATGGATTTGTGATGCTTTTCCGAGCTCTTTCCCTTCTCTGGAATGAGATCAGAAAAGATTCCATTTAAACCTCAATGTGATTTCGGCCCCGAAAGTTTTTTTTAACCTATAATAATTGCATTTGAAAAGAGATATATGGATATGTCATCTAGCATACACTGTTGGTTCTTTCTTAGTTGTAATGGTTGTTAGAGTCTCTTGTGACATATTTTAAAAAAAAGGAATGATAGTCTATCCATATGCTACTTTTTTTAAAAGAAGATTTCTTTTCCCACTTTGGATTTTATAAAAGTTTTCAAGGGGCATAAATATTTTACCCAGAAAACAGCTCTGGTCCTAATATATTGCAACTCCATGTGGTACAAACATGGCTATAAAGGAAGAAACATCATGTTAAGTTCCATTTGGTGTTTATTCTATTAAAAAAAACCTCTAATCCTCTGAGTAATAGAACCTTAGGGAGCAGGACTACACCAGAGTGCCCTTGGCCAGTTGGGATTTACAGGGCTAGAGGCCAGGTAGGCACATGCACACCCCTCAAGAGCCATCATGTGTTATTTCAGTATTTTTCACGGGATGAGTGGATGACTTCTGAAGTCAATTGGCTTCATAATGTAGAAATACAGATAAGCTGATGAGGCTTTTAGTAAGAAAATAAAAATAAAAAAAAAACCAGACCCCAACAGGCTACAAGCCAATGTTTTTATTGAGAGAGACAATTCCATAAACCTGCAGATTCATTGGTTTCCATAGGTTTAGGAAGGGGATGATTATTAAGCAGCTTAGAACTTAGCAACAAAATTTGAGTTTCCCATTAGCTAAAATTCTGGACATATTTTTCTGCATAAAGTTCATAGTGAGGATCTAAAATAAAAAATGTGTCCCTTCTTATAAATTTTGGAGTTCACTTGTGCCCCAGTGAGACATCCCAATATCAAGAATGCCATGATAACTGTAATAGAAGTCATTTCTTTTTCATTTTTTCAAGTGCTCTCTATCTTACCGTTGGTCCTTGAAATCAATATCTGATTCAGGGAAACTTCACTACTAAAAACTGAATTGCCCTAGTTGTTGCCACAGGTTCTATGTAAATAAAACAGAAAGGAGGTATTAATGGCATGACTGAAAGCACATGGGAAGAACCCTCTAGAAGACCCAGATTTTAATCCTGTTGCAATCCTAGAGGAAGTCACTCTATTTCTCCAGATATTATTTTGTTGTCTTTACACGGGGAAAACAGTACCTGTTTTGCCTGCTTCCTAAGGTCGCAGTGAGGATCATGTGAGATTGTGTTAGGAAGGGCTTTGCGTAATATGAAGTCAAACCAAGGGGATGATATGAAGACAATGCATTCATTTCCCAAGAGGACAGTCAGTTTCTATCTCTACTCATCCTCCTCTGGGGTTATTTAAAGATTGAGGCATGAATAGTTTTCATACTTTTTCTCTCATTTTCTTCAAGTTGAGGTCTCTATGGGGTCATAGAGTGTGTGATTTATGGTTAAGCATCAATACTCTATTGCTTTATGTGAAGTTTTAGAGAAAGGAAATCCAAAATTAATCTGAATTTCATTGCTTGGGGACTGGATCACCTGTCATCCACCTACCTGAGTTTGACCAGAAAGGATTTATAATGACTTAGGTCATGAAAAGCCATATAAGTAAACACATGGGTACCCAGCTTAAAAATGGGTAATGTGCACAGAAAATACACACCATGATATAAAAATCTGTATTTCACAAACCATACTAAGAAGGTCCACTTCATCTACAATTTTCCCTTTTGCTTCACCATCTTGTTCAACAACCCCCTTCTTACCACTCAACATCAAATACAGTAATATTTACATCCACCAGATAATCCAAGGAGAAAAAAAAGTAGGACACACATCAAAATTAATTCAATGATGTGTGGGTCTATGAAAAAGGTATAGGAAGAAATCCCCACAAATTTGTGGGGATAAAGTCTTGTCTTTAGATCAAATCTTCCCAATTTTCCCCATTCTATTTACATACATGTATGTTATAAATATATGCTATATATGTTTTATGTATTTACAGTGTATATGTACACATAACTTCTCTGTAGCCAGAGTCATTGTTCATGAACCTACAGATTCTTCTGCACAGTCTGATGAAAGAGAACATAGGTTTTGGAAAATCACAATCATTTGGCAACCTCTCCAATCATTGTACAAACCATGTACTATCATACTGACTAGTATTCTTTCTGAAAAGAAAAAAATCACTTTACCTCTAATTTAGGGTTCACTTTATTTCTTATTTTATGAATAAGTTATGAAATATGCTGAATCCACAAATTGGAAATATTTACAGTTTCTTTTACAACAAGGCATGGCTGAGATTTTGAGTCATGGTGTTCTTGCAGCCGTCCATTGTTCAGTACAGAGATAGCCTCAGAGATGGGCATTCTTTTAATTTGCACATTGAGACCAATTATAGGCAAGACCCATCTCTCTTTCTCCCCTGTCTTTTTCACATGCGAGTCAAAGTGTGATTTAGGCCATGTGGGAAGCCAATTTTTCTTTCACTTATTTCCTCTTCTGAAAAGTCTTTGTGAAAGTGATTTGAAAAGCTGATCAGAAAGCCCTTCTGAGAACACTCCTGGAAAGTTCTTATCTCAACAGAAAGAAATGGAGAGATACATGTGGCCAAATCCAGGAAGAGAAATGTTAGTGAAAATCCAAGAGACCATTGTGCCAAGAAGTTCCATAACATCTGAAACCTGACAGTAAAAGCCAACAATGTTTCCATATTGGATGAATCCTTTGGCATATCCTTTTCTGATGGAAATCCAGAAGAAAGGAAAAAAAGTTTCAATTAAAAAAAAGTGTTATACTCTTCCATTAAATATTAGTTGTGGCCCTCCGTTGCTCATATTGTCTGTCATTTCCTGTTAGAGAAAGAAAATGAATTAATCAAAATGCACTTACAAGGAAGAAAATTAACTTAATGGTTTTGTATGTCAGAGATTTCAGAGAACTTTCAAAAATTGGCTAATTTCCCTCTTTTTTTTAAGGGAGAGGGGTGGCACTTAACTAGATGGTACTACATGGTTGAATTCATAAGATATGCTAGACTAGAACTCTAAGAGAGCCAACTACTCTAGTCATATGACATGTGTATGTGTGTGTGTGTGTGTGTGTGTGTGTGTGTGTATGAAACCTTTCCTTCCACTTCTACCTTAATATGATTTGGAAAAATCCAAATATAAAGAAAAAAGAGACCAAGTATCTAGATTCATTCACATCTTGGGCCTTTCTTCTGAGAGTGTCAGCGGAGGTGGTAACAAGTGCCAGTGGGGATGACAACTTTACCACTAGAAAATGGCAAAGAGCCACCAGATGATGATAAAATGGAAGCTCCATTAAGGTAATAGCTGTTTGCTAGTTTGGGTTTTGGAGCCTAGCAAAGTGTCTTACTCGCTGTAGACATTGAGTACTTTGGATGAAATATTTTAAAAGGGAACTTTGAGATCATGTAGTCCAACACTTTGTAGATGAGGAAACTGAGGCCTAGAACATGGAGATGACCACTGCACCACTGGCTATGTAGGAGGAGAGATGGGCTATGAACAGTAGGGGCTGGGGTTTGAGCAGGGAAGGGAAGGATTTATTTTTCATAAGACTAGGATACAGTAAAAACTCTCTTAAATTTTTTTGAAAAGACCATTTACAAAGAATGCCTGAAGAGGGAAAAGTCTTTTGGAAAGGAAATGAAAATAAATACCCATTGGATGACCCAAGAAGGCTTTGTCTAGAGGTTAAGATACAAGCTAAGTTGAGTTATGTGAGGGAACTTTTACAGCCATGAGCTCTGCTGAACATAACTGTGGGTTACAGTAGGGACAGGAAATAAAAAAAAGGCTTGTTCACCTGCCTACACATATTTGCATCCTGTCCAACACATTTGATGTCTATTTTCAAACAAGTGCCTATTGGCACACGAAGGCACTCTCCACAAATACTCAAATTGGTGTAGCCCAAATTCTCTCTCTCTCTCTCTCTCTCTCAATCTCTGTCTCTCTGTCTCTGTCTCTCTCTGTCTCTGTCTTTCTGTCTCTGTCTCTCTGTCTCTCTCTCTCTCACACTCACACACACACACACATACACACACACACCACTCCCTCTCTTCTCCTGTACTTTTTGCAAAAGGACAGAAGAGAATGATACCAATGCAAGATTATTCTTTATGATTGCTATACGATTTTTATAGAGTCTGTGCAAAGGTGTATTGAAAAAAGGGGAGGGGGAGGGAGGGGAACCTGAGGAGAGGTTGCTTTGCAGTGTTTTTTTTAAATTCAAACTTTCTAAAAAATTGGCATTTTTTTCTATTTAGAGGAAATCAGTGGTGAATAAGATGAAGGCATAAGGAGATGAGGTTTTATATGTCCCTGGCCACCCCCCACCCCAACATACATGCTAATTTTGAAAGAATTGTTTTCTTTTCAGAAATGGTCTTTTCATGTTCTTCTACCTCACATTTCTGGGCCCCTCTTCTCTCAATGATGTACCCACAACACTCCACCAGTAACTCCAGGTCTTCTTCTCTCCTATTTTCAACTAATTATCAACAAATTTTCCTCTCACTTCAATTGAATCAATGGTTTGGTAAGTTACCTTTGCAAAGGGCCATTTTGATGAATGCTCTTAAAGACCAAAAAGTTTTCAAGGGGAAAATGTTTTCTTGAAACTGTAGGCCCTAGGAGAGGATCATGGGCTCATTGGGCTCTAAAGCTGGGGTGGGGGAGGCATCAGTTCAAACCTCTCATTGTACACAGGAGGCAAATGAGGCCCACAGAGGCCAAATAACTTGAAGTGAGGAAGTGTTTAGGGCCAAAGGCATGCACCATATTCCTCAAATTCCAACCTACTACAAAAGCTGGATTTGAGAGTTTTCAGGGGAAAGCAAGTAAGGCACAAGTTAGGAAAATATATTGAACAGTCACTGGAAATGACTGAATGGTGGTTGGGACTTTGTAAGATAATGTTGCAATTTGTAAATTTGAACTTGGGAGAAGTCCCCTCCCAACCACTCTTCACCACCACCAAGTTCAGCTTAGCCTCTTCAGAAATAATTCTCACTTCCTTTGTAGTCCTTTTCAAAGCAAACAAAATGCTCAAAACAATCACTTTTTGGAAACAATGACTCCAGGTTTTCTTGTCCTCTCATTCTTTTGGACATAAGCTTTTCAACAAAAAAAAAGTTTAAAAAGAATAAAGGAATAGTATCCATAGCAACAAATGAAATGTTTTTTTAATTAATGGTTAAAAGTATTTCAGAAAACTTTCTAAAGGAAACAATTCTTTTTTTCTTTCACTTATATCACCATCATTCAGATCTAGTAAAACTACTGACAGGAAGGAGGTGGGCTTCATTTTTCATTTAGATGTTCTTTTAATCAGGCGTACCTAAAACAGTCGAGAGTATTGTATTCTCATTTGGTCAGGGCCAAGCTGCCTGTTTGCAAATATGCATTTTTCCCCAAATAAACTAATATATATGCATATATATGTAAAAATAAATTGTATGTAGTTTTAATCATGCTAGTGAAACTAGAAATGGGTACCCTATTTTTCCTCCATCCTTCACATGGGATTTGCTTTAAAAATAGATCACATAAGAAAACTTTAAAAGTGGGAGAACCTTAAGAGAGTTTTCACAGTATTAGCATTAAACTCTGTTAATGAAATCTCATCAAGGGAGATATAGATAGTTCTTCTATATCCTGGCAGAGGTTATACTATCAAAAGGAGAGCCTAGGCAAAATGGTTCTGAACTAGAGATGTGATGCAGCAAATTAGAAAAGGCATGAATCATCCAAACAGAAATGTGCTTGGATGCCTCCAGACAGGTTGAATATTATTCAACCAACTTTTAAGCAACAAGACTGTGCCATGGAGAAGGAGGTCACTTTCTCGAAGTAGTACTCCTGGAAGTGGCTCAGGTGGAAATGACATCACAGAATCAGCCCATGCTGATTGGCTGTCTTCATGATGCCCTCTGAAAGGTAAGTACTTCCTGATATGATATAACAACATGGTAACTCCCTAGAATTCAGCGTACCTTGTAGGTAACTCTGGTGTCGGGGGCACCACCGGGCAGCTGGGCAAGTCGGTTATTTCAATACCCCTCAATCTCTAATATAAATATAATAATCATATGGTAAATATTGCATAGACATATACATGTAAAACATGGCTAAATCATGCTAGTATAAATTATGTACAAATGTATATATATATATATATGTAAAGCACAAAACAGCCAGTATCCACAATGAATGAGGAAATATCTGTAGATCAAGACATTGCCAACATTTGTTAGGAGATCATGGGTGACTGCTTCTCCTGGTTCACCTCTGTCCATTTGAAAGCCCATTAAGTCAACAATGAATTTCTTTTTGAAGGACTCATTTCAATAGGTCTCAAATTGCTTTTATTTGTACTTGTTAGCTGTCCCCACTTAATTTTCCTCACAAAGTTGCACCAAAAATGGAAATTCATGAAAAATTTTACTAATAAAGGGCCCTGTGTCCAGCCCTTACGTTCTCTCTGACATGACAAATTAAGATTGCAAAGGAACAGATAATTCTTCCTTCTGTTCTAACTCTTGGCATTTTTCTCCTCATGATGCAAGGCAAGTGATAATGTAAGAATTGTTTTTCTGGATTTTCTTTAGTTAAAGGCATCATTCCTTCTCTCAAGCATTCCAGCAGTGAGAGCAGACTGAAGCAATGTGGGCTATAGCCAATAGAATATAGGAAGTGACTCGTTCTATTGTTACATGGAACCATTGGGAGCTCCTACTAAAGGGGATTTCTTGAAATAAGGCTGCCAAATCATTTAACTTTCAGGAAAGACACAAGAAATAGGTCAACTATCAGGTGAAGATCAAAGAAAATATTACATAGGACCAAAGAAAATGTTACATAGGAAAGCTGAGAGAGACCTTGGGAGGCCAATACCTTCATTTTAGTGGGGAGGAAATGGCAGATCAGGGAATTAATGTATCACTGCCAACTACTCCTACTAATTGCTAGCATTTTCATACCATTTTAATGTTCACAAAGGTCCTTACAAATATTAATTCATTTTATCTTTAAGATACCCTGGGAAGAAGGTGATATTACAATTCCCATTCTTCACACTAGGAAAATGAGACTGGTAGGGGTAAAATGATTTGTCCAGGTCCCCGGATTGGAACTGAAGTCTTCCTGACTCAAGGCCCAACACTCTATCCACTGTATCACCTAGATGGATTCACCTTGTCAGTATCTGAACTAGGATTTGAACCCAGGTACTCTGTGTTGATCTCAATATCTATGCTAACGTAATCCTTTCCCCCTCTTTACTATTTTTTTTTTCCATTTGCAGATCTGATTTATATCATCAAAAGCCCCCAGCTGAAAAGTTGGAGTGGAAGGAGAAGGGAACTAATTGTCTTCCTTGAACTGGTGTTAGTGATCACAGGATATCCCAAAGACTGTGTTTCCCCCAGTATGACACATGAGTATTCGTATAAGAAGGCATTCTATTATTTGGGAAATGCTATTTTTAGGACTGTGTCTCTGAATAGACAGAGATGCCAGAGAATTATGCAGAAATGGGTGTAACCATGAAGTGCAAAGATACAATACTGAGAAATAGCTCTCACCAATCCAGCAGGACTAAGCCTCTAGAGGATGATGGCCGGCATGGGTCTCCCAGACATTTTCTCATCTAAAAGTGGCAGCAGGTTCCCCCAGCCGCAGAGTGCACCCTTCAACACAAATGGGCAGTGATGGGGCCCGGCCCAGAACTCACTTTTTCTGCCATTTCGTGGGAATGGTGTAAGGAGTGCTCTCGTTCAGAGAACATGCGTCTTTGTTCATAGCTGGCCAGGCGGCAAGTAAGCCAAGAGGACAGGGTACAACCCCCAATCCCAATGCAGGCCAGAGACATGGAGGCCAGGCGCAGTGGGTAGAGAGAGGATGTCTTCTTGGTGACTGCTCGGAGGAACTGGAAATTCAGGATGCCACCAATTAGCCCACAGATGCAGCAGGCTGAAAAAAGGATCATCTGTTGAAAAATAAGAGATGGGTATTGGATGAATGAGGTGGGGAGAAGAGCCTGACTCAGAGGGCATATGATAAATGAATTAATGAAAAAAGCCATTAAGAACTTGCTATATGCCAAGGATTGTGCTTAAATCCAGGGATACAAATAGAAAAACAACAACAACATGGTAGTCTGTGCTCTCAAGGAGATCACACTCTAATTGAGCAACATTGTTCACATAAAAAAGTTTTGTCTCAGGTCAGATGGCAAGCCCCAGAAGTCCTTAGGGAGCATCATCAGGTCAGACTCAATGCCTAGCAGCCTAACGGGTAGGGGGTACTGCAGATGCGAAGGTTTAGCAATCTTCCATCTTACTACAAGGCTTGTGGTTGGTGACTTTCAGTTCATCCAGGTGACTTTTCCTGCTCCACAGCTTCATAGGGTCTGGGTGGCCTGAAGGTTAAAGGGGTGGGTGTGACAAAGGGAAATCAAGGGATAGGGACACACTGGGTTGGGTTCTTTTCATCCAGTGGTCATGGATAGGGTCTGGGGATGAGTGTCAGAGAAGAGTTGAAGGGAAGTAGAATGAATCAGTGAATTAATGAATAAATGAGGCTCTGAGCTCTGTGACAGCAAGCACTATTTTTTCCCTTTCTTCATATCCCCAGTGCTTAGTTCAATGCCAGACACTTAGTTGATATTTATTAAATGTTTGTTGACTGAATGATTGAATGAATAGAAATGTATCCCTTAAGCACTTGCTATGTGCCAAACACTGTGCTGAGTGCTGGGGATACACATAGTCCTTGCCCTCCAGAAGGTTATGTTTTAATAGGAAAAGATGGCACATAGAAAAGTGGGGTGGCCAGGGAGGAGTGAGTGTGAGTCTCCATATTGAATGTGAAACATCTTTTACGCAGTATGAGACAACATTCTTGAGATGCCTCCTACAGGACAATGTCTGCTCTGGGGTACATTCATAGGAGCTTAATAAATGCTCATAATTTGACAGATTTTAAATTCTTTTATATATGTATATATATATATATATATATATATATATATATATATATATACACACACACACACACAATCATATATGTATATATACTTCCATGTTTGAACACACACATAGCTGGTCAGAATTCAATTCAGTTTAATTCAACAAACTTCTACTGAGCTCCTACTCTATCATGGCACTGGAGTAGGTGTTGAGAATATAAAGACAAATCACAGAATGGTACCTGCCATCAGGCATTTATATCCAACTATGGGGAAACCACATTTACACAGAAAAGTCAGAAGTCACCTAATCTCAGGAGGGTGAGAGAGGATCAGAAATGGTTTGTTGGGGGAGGCACTGGACATAAGCCTTGGAGAAAGTTAAGGATTCTAAAAGGGGGAGTTATGTGGGAATGAATTGTAAGCATGAGAAACAACTTGTGAAAGGCATGGGGAAAAATAAGGGAGTGGAGAGGGAATACAAAGTTTGGGGAATGAGAAAGTAAGGCAGTTTAACTGGAATGGAGAGTGAGTGAAGGGGAGTGATTTGAAGAGAGTTGGTAAAAAAAAAAACTGGACTGAAAACCTAGATCTGGGGATGGACAAATGGAGTTTCAGTTTTCACAAAGGAGGAAGGTCATGGGTCCCAGAAACAATAGATTAGACTGCTGTGAATTCAGAACAGAGTTTGGGAGCACTTAGAAAATAAAACAGGTACTGTTAGGAATGAGTTTGGGCTCTCTAAGAAACAAACGTCATTTCTTTCATTAGATAGAATTCTCTGTGGATCAAGGAAACACTGGAAACACTGAGCATCTTGTTTTTAGCAACCAATAATAAATTAATCATCGGGACATTGTTATGAAGCCTCCTCTAGGATGAGCACTATCCTAGGTGCTGAAGAGGCAAAGAACTGCAAAGGGTTTTTGGACAAATTCTGTCTCAATAGCCGTGTGAACAGGACTGATAAATGCTATATGAGTGATGATCCTATTATATGAGTTGATAGCTGATAGACTATACCCCACCGGTGTCCTATCTTGAATTGATGTGAACTTGGACAGAGGGCTAGCAGTGAGCAAAAGATGCTTTTTGAACCTGTTCAAAGGAAATGGAAAGCTCATCATCATTTTAAGAATGCAACAAAAACCCTAGAAGTTATATAGGGGATTCTTTTTATAGGCAGAATATTGGACAAGAGTATGTCAAGGATACATTTTGACTTTAAGATTCTGTGATGCCTGGCTAAATTTATTGTAGGGCTCACAAATGATATACCTTTTTGATAGAGATTGTGACAGCTCAGTGGTGCAGTGGTTAGAGTGTCAGGCCTGGATTCAGGAAGATTCATCTTTGTGAACTCAAATTTGGCTTCACACATTTGCTGTGTGACAGTGGGCAAGGCACTTAACCATCTTTGTCTCAGTTTCCTCATCTATAAAATGAGCTAGAGAAGAAAATGGCAAACTACTCTAGTGTCTTTGTCAAGAAAACCCCCAAATGGGGTCATGATAAGTTGAATGGGACTGAAAATAACAATAACAACATTGATAGGGTTTGGGAACTCACAGGTGAGGAAATTCTCACTATAAACGCAAGTTAACACCTTCTCTGTAATTTATAGTCTTAGCTACCTAGAGTACTGAGAGGTTTAGTGACTTTCCAGGGTCATGTAGCTAAGTCTTCTAGGATTTAAGAGTTCACTATTCATCATAGTACACTACCCTATTGAGTACAGAGTTTGTGTTGTTTTCAATACAGATTTGAAAAATTAGTAATGTATTTGACCAAGATTTCCTGGATATCACTGATTTCTTATCTATTTTAAGCCCAATGAATAATCACAATAGCATTGGTTCAAGAAGTTCCTTCAAGGCTAATGGAATAAGGCCTCCATTGAAAGAAATGTTCTTTCTCTAAACAAAGCAAGTGACCCAGTTGAGAATCACACATAGAAGGTACTCAGTTACCATTGAGTTATCATTGGATGAAACTCTTCTGCCATCCACCAAGATATACAGGTAAGACAGAAGACCCAAGGGTGGGGGACCCTCAGGGAGAGGACTCTCTGGTGCCATCTATGAGTGTGATAAAATCAAAGATTTAGAATTGGAAGGAGACTAAAGGCCATTAATAATCATTATTTACAAGTAAGGAAACTGAGGGACAGGATGGTTAAATAACTTGCCTAGCATCTTATACCTATCAAATGTCTGTGGGGGTTCAGGAGACTTAGACTTCCTATCTTCAAATCTAGTGCCTTTTCTACCACAGCATAAGGGATATGGAGGATCATGTTCGGTGTTTCTGAGAATTTCTCTCTAGTTCATCCTCTGTGCCAGAGGTTAGCACATAAGTCATAATCATTTTTATGAATCTTCCTGGATGTGGAGTAAGAGAAGATGGCAATATAATCCATGGAAGGGCATTTCTAAATACTGCTGGAGGCAAGGGCCAGAGCCTATGGTGAAGGCTGTGATCTGACAGTTTTTTCTTCATAAATGGGGTCAGAAAGTGGAAGATCATCTCCTTTTGACTTTGTCATCCCAGCTAGAGAGAAAGCCTAACTGTAAGGAGTCAGTGGCCTGGCAGACAGAAGAAGCAATGGTGAGAAGACTGTGTGAAGATGCGGAATGGCAAGTTCCCAAGCTTAAACTCTTATCCCTCCAAGAACACATTTCTAAGAGGGTCTTTTTAATCTTTGCTAATGTTCCCCTTTTATTCACTCCAAGTGTCTGGTGGGGGTGGCAGCATTTTATACTTGTAGTACTCTGGTTCATAGATCTAGAGCTGCATAGAACTTCAGTGTCCCTCTTGTCCAATGCTTTCATTTTAAAGAGGCACAAGGAGGTAAAGGTACTTGCTCAAAGTCACACAAGTAGCAAGTAAGAGAGGCAGAATTTGAACCCAGTTCCTTCTGCCACATACTGCTTCTCACAGAGAAGAGTAAGCTGCCAAGAGATCAACTAAATAGACCTAAACCATGCTCATGTCTTCTAGTCTTCTCTTCCTACCCCATCCCCTGCTGCTGTCAATAGGATTTGTGGCTGTCTGCATGTGGTAACCCTTCCCTCATTCTGGGAGATGTCAACTCACTCACTTATGGGGCTTATGTCCACTACCGATGCCACCAATTTGCAAAAGTTGATTGTGTTTTTGCTTTGTCTTTTTGAAGCAACCCATATAATGGAAATTCTGTTATCCTCCTTTCATTTTCTAGCCTCATGTAAAACATCCCAGAAGGCATCAGGAGTTGGCCACTGAGGCACACATATAGCCCCATGTATCCAGAGGAGTGTCCACCCAGTGGGCCTTTCTCCGATCGAAGGCCCCTTGCCAACCCAGGCATTCATGCTCTGTGCAAGATGAACATCTGTAAACACTTTCGACAAGGGGTGTTCAGGGCTCAGAACTTAAAAGAGTCATGCAGGGTGTTAAAATCAAGCTGACCTAAAAAAAGAAAAATCAAAACCAGCCAAACTTTTGATGGCTGCAGGGTGACCACTGGCAAAATTAGGTTTGCAATCAAAGCCAGTTAGGATCCCTTGGGTCCAGGTCTGTACTTAAGCAGTTAAATTTCCCCGGGGACTCCTGCTAATTGCTTTGGCTCATTGCTGGGAGAGTCATATGACTTTCCTGCAGTCTATAAAATGGAAGACGAGAAGTTGGCACCACTGCCAGGATTGGAAGCGATATTCTAGGCCTATTTAAAGAGCACGTTCAAGCTTTCCCTATTGTGTTCCCATCCAGTGACCCCACTGTTTTTCTGGGAGGGAGGACAGGCTAGGTAGGTTTGCTTCTTTACCCTCATTACTTCCCAAATAAATAAGTGGCCTTCAGCACATGGAGGCCATAGAGACTAATCAGCCCCGGGCCCTGAAGAGATACAGAATAAGTAAGCCAAAAACTTACGACAAGTCCGGACTTTTTTTTGGCACACAGAATTCCACAGATACCGCAAAGCAGAAACTACAAAGCAAAAGGGAGGGGGGAAGAGAGAGAGAGAGAGAGAGAGAGAGAGAGAGAGAGAGAGAGAGAGAGAGAGAGAGAGAGAGAGAGAGAGAGAGAGAGGAAACTGATTATTGCATAGTTCCTGACAGCAAATTGCCCCGCTCACTATGGGTTAGCTACTAGCCCCTCTGGTCTTTCATCCAGGAAAGTCTGAAGTGGGCATCCCTATATCATACATTGCAATTGGATCATAGGGATCAGGAAACTAGAGAAGGAAGTTATTTTAGACTGCAATCCTGCTTCATTTTTACAGATAAGGAAACCGAGGCCCATACAGAGCAAGTGCCTTACTCATGATCTCCTAGGTATTAAGCAGCAGAGCTGGGATCTGAACCCAGAATCTCTGATTCCAAATCCAAAGCTCTTTCCAGTACATAATGCTTCTTCCTTCTACAAAATGGAGAATTTCACCAGCTAACTGTTGGGTTGATCCGGAGGAGGAAAATGTGACAAAGATGAAATCAGTCTTTCAGTGCCCTTTGTTTGAATTTGGTCCTCCCAAAGAGGAGTCTAGTATTCTTATACTGTCAGGGAAGAAAGCTCTATTCAGGGAAGAAATTTCTCTAGTCGATTTATTCATACTGAAGTGTTGAGGGATTTATTTTGCTTTGTGGATTAATCTCCCATTGGAAAAAAAAAAAAGAACATGGAGAGAAGCATGTCTAAAACAAATGAATCACAATAGTGGAATTTTAGATATCAACAGGGAGGATAATTTGAAACAGAGATTTCCTGTTACTTCGCAAAACAGGTTTAGAGATTTATTTAGAGATTTTGTAATAATGCTCCCTTTTATTGTTTTTTAAAGAAAAGCACGCAGAGTGGCTAATTTTCAACATAAAGGAATAAATCAGTAACAGTGCATTTTTAGGCATCATCAGCAACCATATTTCAGAACAGAGTTTTCCTGGTATTACATAACAGGTAACTCCCTAACCTTTTCATCTTGAAGATTATCCCTCCTGAGGACCAGGAAGAATTCAATGCCAAAGGTAAGTAAATTGCTACAATGATGTAGCCACTTAGTAAATGAAATGATCACACTCTTTAAGTGTATCTCTTTTATTCATTTTGTGTTGCAAAATTAGATGCACTATATGCTAGACAATGCCTGCTAAGCTTTTTGCCATTTTTGCTTCCAGGAATCCGTTGTAGCAGTAGACAAAGATTGACAAGGACCAATGTAAATGAGGAAAACAATTCCGGAACCTTTTAGAAGGACTGTGAAACTTTATATATATATGATATTGCCAAGCCTTAAAGTGGAAAGAAGACAAGAAATTCATGGTCCTCTAAGACTTCCCCTCACTACCTCCCACCAAAAAAGGAAGAAAAAAAACACACAAAAAAGAAAAATACTAAAGTTTGTAGTTATACACTTAAACATTTGGCTTCAAAAACAATTACATTTTTGAAACTGGTCATTAGTAACTTTTAGGGATTTCCTATGTAAAATTTATTGGTAAAAATAAAATAACATTAAACATCACTGCATAAAAACAATGTTTGCAGGGATTTCTATGCTGTAACAATATGCCATTTGGCTAGTCAGGATTGTGTTTTGAAAAGAAACAGAATTCTATTTTTTTCCTCTCTGATCCTAGTTGGATAATATTTTGGGCACTGAGATTTTCCTGTTATCAATTTTGTTCAGTGGAAAGACCAACTTCCCCTAAAGTTTCACCTAGTTTTTTTTAAGCTAGGACCTTTCCATTCATTTAGCACAGCATGGTATCATGGATAGAAAACCTACTTTGTTACAACTGAGAATATAAGCCCAGCAAAAAAAATCTTTATTCAGTGTGTTACAAGTCAAGGCAGGGAGAAGCATCAGCTGGGAATACAGAAATATTTCCATGGGGGCATATGGCTTTTGAATATAAACCATTTCATCAGGCTCTCAGAGTGTAGAAAAAAGACATAGTCAACTGGGTTCACAATTGCTCACTTACTGGAATGATAGCAGTTTGTTTTGTTTGAGGTGAAGGAATAGAGATTTCTTAATCTAGGTGTCTGGTATTGACCATGCGGTTGTGAGGTAATGTAGGCTTTTGTTTATCTTTTGGTTGAGCTTACATAGAAACTGGGGTAGTGGAAAGGAAAATATAGGGATTAGGTTTGACTAGTGTTCACCCTGGAAATGGAGTCTTATTCTAAAGATAGCACAGTGTTTTCTTCCCCTGCCACCATAGTATGATCCACCATGAACAAATAAAAATCTACAAATATGTTCAAAAACTCGATCTAGCTCTTTTATCTTAATAGGAAATTATGGAATCATAGATGTCATGGAATCGTTCATTTGAACCTGGAAAATACCTCAGAGAAAATACCCCCCACATACAAACACACAATTTAAAGAAAAAACAGGCCCAAGGAAGAGAAGCAACTAGCCTCAAGGTCACACAGGCAACAATAAAGCCCAAATCTCCACTCAGGTCTTTCAATACCAGATCCCAAATGCTTTCTCCCATTTCACATTGTCTCCTATGTACAGTGAAATGATTGTGTGACAGGAGATATACAATGTGTCAGGTGACGTATTAACTCAGAAAAGCACAAATAAGCATTATTTATGTTTTATTGAATTTTATTTTATTTTTTAGTGGAACCTTTCCTAATTACATTTTAATCTTGTTCTGGCAGCACTGGGAGATTTTTTTTTGGTTTAGTTGTTTCTGTTTGGCTGTTTTTGTGGAGGAATGAGGCCTATAGGGCATGAATTTGGTTTGTCTGGTTTAGAGAATGAAGTTAAAGTTTGCAGGTAGCTAATGCACATTCTAATTTGTCAGTGTGACCCCAAAAAAAGACAACTCATAAATGAAGCAATCACCTAACCTGCTGTAATAGACAGAAGCTAAGGAAGGGAAGATAAAAGCTACAAACCCAGTCTACAAATTTCAGTCACCCTATCTCATGCAAACATATCAGAATGCCAATTGGTTCTCTAATTTGTGACCTTCAGGTTTCAACAAGAAGTGGGAACTCCCAAGCCCCAGTGGCTAGTCATAATAGAAGACAGAGAGATCTCCAACCCTATTTCTCTCTCTCTCTCTCTGTCTCCCTGTCTCTCTCTCACTCTCTCACTGTCTCTCTCTGTCTCACTCCCTCTGTCTTTCTCTTTCTGTCTCACTCTTTCTGTCTCTCTCTATCCCCTTAGTAACTGAAGCACCTTGGAGAGTGCCTCCACATAATGGCTATTTAGTAAATTTTGTTGAATTGAATTGGGTGAGCATAAAGACATCTCATGCCTAGATATTATATGTGTTTTCATCATTCATCTAAAGTTCTGTACCTGGTGAGTAGCTAATAACATCCCAGAAGAAAGAGGAGAAATTCATTCTAACTTAACAGACTGAAAATGATTGGCTGCCCAAAAGGAGTCATTTCAGTATCAGACGTTTTCTACAGACAGTTTTTTGTTCAGAGAAAAAATAAAATCAATTACAAATTAGAAAAAAGAATATAAACAAACAGAAGATATGGCATGTGATTTAAATAACTCCAACCTGATATTCTTAAGTATGCTTTGGGTGCTAAAAAGGAGGGGGGCAAATAAAAGAACAATAAATTAAGAGTTCCAATAAGACTAAAGGAATCTAAAAACTACTTTAGGTAAAAAAACACTTTATCTCTTTGTCAAGCAGACATGGCAGTTAAAAGCAATATTAGCTTAGTATACGAACTTATTTGGAAAAAAAGTTATATGATTATTATGTGCTTAAAAGGAAAAGCAAGTTATACATACAAGACTTGCAATTCATGCACAATCATCTTTTTTTTCTATTCTACTATGCTATGGAAATGTTTGTTTTATTTAAGTTCAGAATAAAAAAAATAAAACCTAAAAATAATTCTTGTAGAGGAAAATCATAATACCTTACTAGCTAGCAAGATATCTCTCCTTTGACTTGAACATGTGCAGTTAGCTATCTACCCGCTACCAACAACAGGCTTACTTTTACATCTCTACAAGATCTCTTTGTAAGTAATCTATACGCACAATGCCTCAAATACCGGCTAGCTGTAGGATACTGGGAAGTCACTTAAACTAAATCAACCTCAGTTTATTCACCTTTGAAGTAGAGATAATAATACCTGAGTGTTATTTTGAGGATAAAATCTGATAATATGAAAAGATATTATTGTTGCAAACCTTAAAGTGTTATGTAAATGATAGCAACCCTCCCTGAGACCATTCTCTCAAATCCAGCTCATATTGTTGGGTAAGTCCCCAAAAGGTGTCTGGAAGCCCACTCTTGCCCCTCAGCATCCTAAGGAAAAAGCCAAGGGGCTCAGAGGTTTCTCTAATACTTTTACTCATGGATCCTCATCATATATACTCTGCATTGCTTTGCAGCTAATAGATGGTTTAAAAAAATCATCCCCCCAATTCTGCCTCACCCTCTCCCACAAGTATGCAGAATATACTAGGGAGAGCCGGCTTACATTTTTAGGAAGCACATGTGGCAAAGATGTAGCTCCCAGTTCCTGGCTGGCAGTCCTGTTTTCACTTCATGAATTTCCCCTGAGGTGTGGCGAGCTTTCTGTTGAACCTTGAGGGGTGGAATCCTATTAAAGTCCTGATGTTGCCCTTCTCTCTGAGCTGGAGAGGTTCTGTTCCCTCATGTTCCTTTTCTTTAGCAAGTCTAATTTGTCTTCTCTTTCTCAGTTCCTGGGTAGACGAATTGTTGATGACCGGCACAGACTCTCTGATAACCTGGCCAATGCCGGGGTGGGGGGGGGGTAGTTAGCAGTCCCTCTGAGAACCCTCCCTCCTTTTGTGCTGACCTCTGGTTATAGGCACGAGTCTAGCTCTTCAGTCTTGCCAATGCTTAACTTTTAAAACAGATGTGGGAATGATCATGCTGGAACTTCCTTTTCTGACATAGGTCCAGAGATGTCTTGTGAATTCTTTCAAACAATCCCAATACACTCATCATCTGACTTAATCTAATGGCTTGGAGCAACTCCCTCTTTTCTAGTTTTGTTATCTTAATTGTTCTCACCAAACAATCCAAAATTTGGTAGGTCGATGGCACAGAGATGTCTAAGAACTGTTCATACCTATTTTCTTACTTTGATTAAGCAGCTTACTAAATGTCATTCTTACATGATAACAGCATCTTGTTAGTCATATGAATTAGGTTTGGGGTATGGGACACCCTTTTTACAGTCTTATTAAATGTATCTGAGTTGAAAACCACACTGATTCATATTTCTACCACTCATTCCTTGCCACATTTTTCTACTTTAACTTAACTTTTAAGAATAAATGATATTGAGTCTCATAAGATCTGTTTATAACTTAAACTGTTAAATGCCATAGAAAGCCAAAGATGTTTGCTTTATATTTTTATTTATTTATTTTGGTAATCCTTTTACCTATTAATTGGCCAATAGGCACTAAACAAAGCCTGGTATGTAATGTGCAGCTGCTCAAAGCCTCTTGCTTTAAGTTAGGACAAAGACCTAACACTGCTCTTTTTTCAGTGGCTTCTCCAGGGCATTTGTAAGGGGCTAGGATGCACTGGGTATCAGAGGATATATTAGAAAAGAACATTTGTGAGGTGTGGGCTACTAAGCTCCTCAGTCTTCAGATGGAGTTATTCCCCCTTTAGAGACCTCCAAATCCAGCAAAGAATGAAGAGAACAGGGCCCATGTAGATTTCCTCTACCCAGATGTCAAAGTGACATAATGAAAGCACAGGTGTGACTATATCGTTTCCTTGCCCAATGAATTCAAGTGACTCCCTGTTACTTCTTGGCTCAAACACAAGCTTCTCTGTCTCTGTTTTACTTTTAAAGTCCTTCACAACTTAGCACTGTACAATCCAACCAAATTGATCTTTTTTATTGCGCGCACACAACATTTCATCTTCCATGTTTGCGCCCTTGAACAGGCTGAGCCCCATACAAGGAATTCATTCTATCCTCAGCATCTGGATTCAGTTTCTCTAGTTTTCTTCAAAGCTCATCTCAGACACCACATCCTATATGGGCTTCCTTGAACCCTTAGTTACTAGTGTCCGTCTCAGAAATTAACTTGTATTCTATCTATCTATCTGTCTATCTATCTATCTTTTTTCTCTCCATCTATATCTATCTCTCCATTTCTCTTCATGTACATAGATACAGTCATACACACAGACATCTACATAATTACATACATATACACACATATGTGTATATGTGTGCATATACACATATACAATTAGACAGCCCTCAAGGATTCTATCTTCCTATTAATAGATTCTTTACAAATCACCTATTTATAATCTTTGTATCCCTAGTACCTAATACAGTGCTTGGCATATGTTTCAACAATTTGGCTAGCAGCTACTGTGGCTGTATAAAACCAACAACAACCAGCACACAGAATGCTGCAAGCCCAGGTTCTTTTGATCTGCTTTACTAAGGAAAGCAATGTTAAGGGGTTTACAATCTTACTTTAATCCAACATAAAAATATCATTCACTTAGTTCAGGGGAAAAAGCCAACACCCTGAATTTCAGAGCAAATACAAACAAATTACAAATGTACATTTATAAACAGACCAAATACAATTCATAGTTACCAAGGAACCATCAACATCTGAGTTCAGCCGGGAGTTCGACAAAGGCTGGCCCAGAGTCATGTACGCCACTCCTGCTGTGGCTCAGAGCTCTGAAAAAAGAAAGCCAACCCCTGGTTTTATATATCTTGTTCAGGGTCAAAGGTGAATCACACATGTGACTCACCCACATGACCTAAAATCATCATAAAAATGCAACTTAAACCCACGTGGTCTAAAAGCCTCTGATGTCACAAACATGTCACTCAAACCTGTGTAAACTAGGCTTTCCCTTGAGGCAAGGAGGTCATCAAAGACTCCTAATTTAATCAAGGAAACAAAGGCCTAACTCTTCAAGGGCACTTGGTTGAATAAGTTCTGAGAGCCCATCTTGATTCCCAATACAGCATACTTTAGGTACTTAATAAATACTTGTTGGTTGATTAAGGGAGGTACCATGGTACAATGAAAAAGAACAGTGGCTTTTTAGTCAGAGAACCTGGGTTCAAATTCCACTTCTGACTCTGACTACCATTGTGATCTTGGACAAGTCATTTAACTTACATGGGCCTCGGTTTCATCATCTGTAAAATGTAGGGTTTGGACTAATTGTCTTTTTAGGTCACTTTCAGCTCTAGATCTATGATCCTAGATTGCTTCCTGGAAGGTCTTGAAGGAATGTTGTGGGAGAAGAATCTGAGAATAGTTTATTACCCTCCCCCAAGTAAGAGGCCTCTCATGTATCTTTATAAAATTGCCCTTTGCCCTTATCTTTGCCTTTGGTCTTTACATATAAGCCTTTTCATTCAAGCTCTAAATCATCTGCTGATTGCTTCCTAACCTTTAGCTAAGTCCTCATTGTCCTGTTTTTAATTAAATAGGGCCTAGGCCTGCTTCTACTACTCTAAAAAGTTACCATTGGTTGCATCAAGATCTACTTTGTGGTAGGAAATTTGTTTCTGTTCCTTTTTGTCTTTGTAACCCTGGCACTGACTATAGTGACTGGCACAAAGAAGGCACTTAAAACTGATGTTGGCAACTGGAATTTTGAGAGTTCAGCCGCTTAAGCATACATTTTATTATATAGTTATATGTTTTATATTTTGAGCAAAAATGCCATATTCCCCCATAAAAGCACTCCTTGAGGTCAGAAACCACATCTCATACTTGTTAAATATTCCCATCCCTTTAGAATCTAAGCACACAAGAAAGAGTCAATGAATATACGTTGACACTGGTACACCTATTCAATAAAAAGTAAAGTCTTTTACTCTCCTGATCCTCAGTTTCTAATTCATAAAAGAAAGAGGTTATACTTTATGATGGATGACCCTTAAGGTTGCTTCTGACCCTAAGTCCTGTGGGAAGAAATCAGCATTAGGTCATTATCAGTAGAAATCAGGGTGATTAAATTGGTTCACATTAAAGCATGAAGGATTGATTCATGAAGACTCCTGTGTGTGATCTTTGTTAACCTGAATGAATCTTTAATTGGTGAAATTATAAGCAGATGTGAGAAAGAAAAGGACTTGCATGATCAGAGAAGAGAATGTTTTTTGTAATATAACAAGAATGAGCAATAATGGAGAGCTAGTCAGAATACTATATTAGTGTCCAACGAATACTGAAAGATTTAAGGGAAGTACTCTTGAATATTGGGAAGATCATTTAAGCAGAATTTAAGAAACAATGCAAGATGCAGGGGAAAGAATGATGGAACTGGAATCAAAAAACTTGTATTCAAATCCTTACTCTTCCATTTTATACCTGTATGACCTGGAGCTTCTCTGGGCCTCAGCTTTCCAATCTGTGAAGTGAGAGAAATGGACTTAGTGACCTGGCATTTCTCTTCCACTTCTATGACCATAAAAATTACACAGGATGTGAATTAAGGCATAGATGGGTTACGATTTTCACTGTGGAAAGTATTATTTTTATCAGTGAAGTCTACTATCTTTGGAAGTGTTGAAGTATCAGAAGGAAGAAGTAAAATGAAGAATACCCAGTAGTTTGGGGGAGGGGTATTTTGCAGTGGAGAGAAATTTTCTGTCACCTCTTGAATCATAATAGTTGTCATTACACTTTAAGAATCAACTGACCCCTCTGGGGCAGGCAAATTAGCTTGCAGCTGGGACAGGAGGTGGGGTGTGCCGGGTGGGTTAAAACATTTCCTCCCTCCTCCCACCCCTTTTTCTCAGACCCGAATGGAAACAGCACAGGACTCTGTGACCAAGAGCCCTGGGCATACTGCTATCCTCCCTACAGCCATAATCAAAGGCAGGAACCTCTGTTGAGATGTATCCTGGCAACTTCCTTTGTGACTGCTGAAGTCCCCTTTTCCTCAGTAGCCTCAGCTAAAGAAAATACCGGGAAGGAAAATCCTTGACGCCAGAATCCTTGGCACTATAATACAGCTCAACTTGAGAAACTGTGATTTTTTTCAGTGATAATGACTCTAAATAAAGTCAACTACCATCTGCTTTGCTATTGCATCTTAAGGAACAGTGAGCTTTTATATTTGACTTATAGCTGAATTCTCATATATGTGGCATCTCCCCTTATTTTTATGTGAACTTCTCAAAAGTGGGTCTTGCTTTTCTATTTGTCTCTCTGGAGCTCAGCACAGTGCTTTGTATGTATTAAGGGCTTAGTAAATTATGGTTTCATTCATTCATTCAACTAGGTGATATAGTGGGTAGAATGGTAGACCTGCAATCAGGAAGACCTGAATTCAAATCTGGCCTCAAACACCAGCTGAATGACCCTGGGCAAGTCACCTAACCTTTATCTACTTCAGTTTCCTCTTTTGCAAAATGAGAATAATAGTAACATTTCTCTTCCAGGGTTGTTATGAGGATAAAATGAGGCATTATTTTTAAACCATATTACAAACTCTAAAACCATACATTAATGCTAGCTATTACTCATTTTCCAAGATGCGAGGATTGTCCTTTGTGCTGAAAGAAATGAAGTGAAAGTTGAATGATGGTACACCACAGTAACAGAAAACTTACCAGAGGATTTGCTTACCAAGATTTAGTCTGGTCCCTTCCCTCAAACCTGCTGTACCTCTTGTGTATCTGGTCTAGGGGCAGAAGGTTATTCTATTCAATTAACAAGTGAAAAGAATCAAAACTGTTACAGATTTAGTTTAGCCAACCTTACATTCAATGACCCATCTACTCCATCTTTAGAGACAGAGATCTGTGATCCTCTGTGTTCATAACAGAAAGGTGTAACAACTTTTCATTGGAGAAATGATGTTGGTTCTGATTCTGATTCTCTCTCTCTGTCTCTCTGTCTCTGTCTCTCTCTGTCTGTGTCTGTCTGTCTGTCTCTCTGTCCCTCTCTGTCTCTCTCTCTGTCTCTCTGTCTCTCTCTCTCTCTCTCTCTGTCTCTCTGTGTTTCTCTCTCTCATAAAGGAGTGGACTGAGAGCCACTCTTAGAACTATGAAAACCTGGGTCTAAGTTTTGCTTGAGACAGATGCTTTCTTTGTGACCTTGGGAAGGTAACTTAACATCTCTGCTCTGTTAAATCATTTTGCAGGGTGTCCAACTCTTTGTGACCCCATTTGGGGTTTCCTTGGCAGAGATACTGGAGTAGTTTGCCATTTCCTTCTCTAGCTCATTTTATAGAAGAGAAAACTGAAGCAAACAGGGTTCAGTGACTTGCCCAGGGTCATGCAGTTACTAACCATCTGCGGCCACATTTGAACTCAGGAAGAGGAGTCTTCCTGGCCAGTCCTGATGTTCTACACATTGAGCCAAATAGCTACTCCTTTCTCTACTTTAGCTAATTCTAAAAATTTAGTATTTAAAGAAGGGTGGTGACCTGCATTGCATAGCCAATAAAAAATGACTTCCTATCCTTATTTTCATCTCACCATAGTGCTGAAAAATAAACCAGAGCCAGGGGTGGGAAATCTGTGGCCTTGAGGCCGCCCTCTAGGTCCTCAAGTGTGACCCTTGGGCTGAATGCAAACTTCACAGAACAAATTTGTTGTGTAAAACTTGGATTCAGTCAAAAGGCCAGACCTGAGGATCTAGAAGGCCACGTGTGGCCTTAAGGCCACGGCTCCCCACCCCTGAAGCAGCCATTTCAGTACAGGAAAGTAGAAAGAAGGAAGGAAGCTGCATATCTGAGAATCTTTTCGTCGGTATAATTGGGGTAACAATAATATCTAGCTCTTAGGAGTACCGCACCTAACACATACCATACTTCCCCATGTATAAGAGACAATCTTTTTTGAAAAAATTTGGGGTCTAAAAACTGGGTGCATCTCATACGGTGGCTGTAGATGTTTTTACTTGTATTTCCCGCTTTTTTGTCTTTGTGCTCATTGTTTCACATTTGTTACTGGTATATTAGGTTACGTTTTGCCACGTTCTGCCCAGAAATGGCACAGAAGAGATTTTTGTACAGCGCTGAATTCAAGTTAAAAGTGATCCAGTTTGCAAAAGTGAATGGAAATCGTGCTGCTGAACGTTAATTGGTCCTCCTCCAACTGAGAAAACAATCCGCGACTGGTTATGGGAAGAAGAAACCCTACTGAAAACACCATGGCAGAAGAAGACCATGAGAGGCAAGTCAGCAAAATGTCCTGATTTAGAGAGGGAATTGAAGATATGGATTGAAGAGCAAAGGGCAATTGGAATTCCTGTGTCCACAGAGATGGTTCAGCAGGAGGCGAGAAGAATTGCTGGTGAAAAGAAGTTACTGATTTCAAAGGAGGACACAATTGGTGCTTCAGGTTCATGAAATGGAATGGACTAAGCATGCGTACATGTATCAGACTTGCCCAAAAGATGCCTGAAAGCTATGAGCAGATGAATAAAACTTGAGTTCAATAACTTTATGTAATACATATTTTTTTTTCAAATTTCAGGCCCCAAAATTAAGGTGCGTCTTATACATGGGAAAATACGGTAATAGCATAGGTAAGGCATTTTGAAAAAAGAAACTGAAACAACAGCAACAAAACGTAAATCACCGAAGAGGTTTCATTTATAATAGTAACTGTAACCATCATCACGACCAGCCTTAGGACCGTTTCTATCCTCGTCACGAGCTCCGTCTTGCCGGCCCCCACTCCGTTCCAGCCACAGTGCGCTGCTACCAGCACTGGGCACCCTAACTCCCATGTCCACGCTGGGAATTCTTTCCCTCTTTGCTGTCACCTCAGAAATCACTCTCTTCCGTTGAGACAGTACAGGCACTCCCGGCTCCGTGATGCCTTCCTGATCTCCCCAGTTCTTTGAGCTTGCCTTCACCTAATTGTTTTCTATTTAATTACCTGGTGCTATGCTGTCATCTCACAGTAGAAGAGAAGCTGTTATTTGGTCTTGTGAGCCAGCATCTACCGCAGCAGCAGGCAGGTGTGGGTGTTGGGTTTTTGCTTGTGTTTTGCTCTGGGTTTGTAACGTGATGAGTCTGAAGTGTTATTGGTGAGGATTTCCCTCTCCCAATGCAGAGGAAGATTCAAGTGTGGAGAGTTGTCTGGGGCATTGGGAGGTTACTCAACTTTCCCAGGGTCACAGAACTAGTACCTAGTACCGGCAGAACCTGAACGTGGTCTTTTTGTAAGGTCAGGTATCCCATATTGGCACAAAGATTCTTGATATTCTTACAGTAAATCTTATACTCTTTCAATTGTTCTGAAGACATTTTTGTAGCTGACTGTATCTACTATTGTCATTACTAACATCGATATGTCAAATCTCCCATTGTATAGAATTGTATAGAATTACCATTAACTGAGAATTTTGGGTAGGAAAATAACAGTATTTTTTTTGTCGTTGAGGAAACAGTGAAGCTATTTTTACCTTTCTTCTCCTGTAAAGTTAATAATAGACTAGAATTTATGAATTCTTTTGCATAAAATTAAAGTTGGCACACAGTAAGGGAGTTTCTATTTCAGATTGCTTTCTAGATACTAATTAATTCATTGTCAGACCCACTCCTTCAAGTCAATTAAGCTTCCCAAACAGGCAGCTCAAATAGAGACATTAAGTGCTAGCTCCCAACTCAAAAGCGATCATAGGACTGTACATGTAGATAAGAAAGGCCATCTAGTTCAACCCTGCATTTGACAAATGGGGATCCAGGGAGGTTGTGACCTGCCTGGAGTAATGTTGTACTAATCATCAGGTGGGAGCTCTAAACCCAGGCCCTCTGTTCCATGGGCCAGATGGCTTCCCCTATTCCATGATGTCTCCCAGGGGACTGGCATATGAACTAGATTAGGACTCAGGAAATTACTGTACCACAATTACATTAGTTTCATTTAAATTTTTTAAA